>NC_053023.1:53887474-54187474 GCF_003073215.2 Triticum urartu
AACACCTATTCGGATAGCTCTGAGTAGAGATACCGGATACGTATAATGGAGCAACAATTTAGAATAGCTCCAAGTAGAACAGTTATTTGGATTAGCTCCAAATAGAGCGTGATAGCTGCATCTAGGAGATAACATAGAGATTTGTAAAGCACACACGGATCTGAAAGGTTCAGACCCGTTAACTAAAACCTCTCTCACAAGCAACATGATCAAACCTAAAACTCATTGAGTGTTAATCACATAGTGATGTGAACTAGACTACTGACTCTAGTAAACTCTTGGGTGTTAGTCACATGGCGATGTGACCTGTGAATGTTAATCACATTGCGATGTGAACTAGATTATTGACTCTAGTGCAAGTGGGAGACTGTTGGAAATATGCCCTAGAGGCAATAATAAATTGATTATTATTATATTTCCTTGTTCATGATAATCGTTTATTATCCATGCTATAATTGTATTGATAGGAAACTCAGATACATGTGTGGATACATAGACAACACCATGTCCCTAGTAAGCCTCTAGTTAACTAGCTCGTTGATCAATAGATGGTTACGGTTTCCTAACCATGGACATAGGATGTCGTTGATAACGGGATCACATCATTAGGAGAATGATGTGATGGACAAGACCCAATCCTAAGCATAGCACTAGATCGTGTAGTTCGTATGCTATAGCTTTTCTAATGTCAAGTATCATTTCCTTAGACCATGAGATTGTGCAACTCCCGGATACCGTAGGAGTGCTTTGGGTGTATCAAACGTCACAACGTAACTGGGTGACTATAAAGGTGCATTACAGGTATCTCCGAAAGTGTCTGTTGGGTTGGCACGAATCGAGACTGGGATTTGTCACTCCGTGTAAGCGGAGAGGTATCTCTGGGCCCACTCGGTAGGACATCATCATATGCGCAATGTGACCAAAGAGTTGATCACGGGATGATGTGTTACGGAACGAGTAAAGAGACTTGCCGGTAACGAGATTGAACTAGGTATTGGATACCGACGATCGAATCTCGGGCAAGTAACATACCGATAGACAAAGGGAATTGTATACGGGATTGATTAAGTCCTTGACATCGTGGTTCATCTGATGAGATCATCGTGGAACATGTGGGAGCCATCATGGGTATCCAGATCCCGCTGTTGGTTATTGACCGGAGAGTCATCTCGGTCATGTCTGCATGTCTCCCGAACCCGTAGGGTCTACACACTTAAGGTTCGGTGACGCTAGGGTTATGAAGATATTAGTATGCGGTAACCCGAATGTTGTTCGGAGTCCCGGATGAGATCCCGGACGTCAAGAGGAGTTCCGGAATGGTCCGGAGGTAAAGAATTATATATAGGAAGTGCCATTTCGGCCATCGGGACAAGTTTTGGGGTCATCGGTATTGTACCGGGACCACCGGAAGGGTCCCGGGGGTCCACCGGGTGGGGCCACCTGCCCCGGGGGGCCACATGGGCTGTAGGGGATGTGCCTTGGCCTACATGGGCCAAGGGCACCTGCCCCAAGAGGCCCATGCGCCAAGAGAAGAGAAAAAGGGGAGAGTCCTAAAGGGGGAAGGCACCTCCGAGGTGCCTTGGGGAGGATGGACTCCTCCCCACCCTTGGCCGCACCCTTCCTTGGAGGAAGGGGCAAGGGCTGCGCCTCCCCCTCTCCCTTGGCCCTATATATAGTGGGGAAAAAGGAGGAGCAAACCAATCTAAGGCCTGGCGCCTCCCTCTCCCTCCCGTGACACATCTACCTCCTCCCGCAGCGCTTAGCGAAGCCCTGTTGGAATCCCGCTACTTCCACCACGCCGTCGTGCTGCTGGATCTCCATCAACCTCTCCCTCCTCCTTGCTGGATCAAGGCATGGGAGACGTCTCCCTTCCGTACGTGTGTTGAACGCGGAGGTGCTGTCTGTTCGGCACTAGGATCATCGGTGATTTGAATCACGACGAGTACGACTCCATCAACCCCGTTCACTTGAACGCTTCCGCTTAGAGATCTACAAGGGTATGTAGATGCACTCTCCTTCCCCTCGTTGCTAGTCTCTCCATAGATAGATCTTGGTGACACGTAGGAAAATTTTGAATTTATGCTACGTTCCCCAACAATCTCCCCTTTTATTAATTATATTACATGGGATGTTGTGAAGATTGCCTAACTTGTGACATTGCCTTCAATGCGATTATGCCTCTAAGTCGTGCCTCGACACATGGGAGCTATAGTCGCATCGAGGGTGTTACAAGTTGGTAATCAGAGCCTTCCCGACCTTAGGAGCCCCCACTGATTGATCGTTTTTAGCGGCCGAGTTGTGTCTAGAAAAATGTTTTGAGTCATCTAGGAATTATATATCGGAGACTTTAGGAATTCTTTTTACTTCCCAGTCTCCTCATCGCGCTGGTAAGGCATCCTGACGTAGAGTTTTGACTCTTCTCTTCTCAAATTTCACTAAATTTTTTTAGGATCACGCGGGTATCTTGCAATCGTTCCGATGGTTTTATGACGAGAACATTGTCTTGGTGCCTCCTGTCAGGGGTTTTGTGGAAGTGTCCCGGGGAGTTGAGCTCTGAGGTGTTGTCGTCATAATTTTATCGTTGCAGTTCTGGAATACCTGAGTTTAGTACGCCGACATCGAAAATCTCTTTTATGCAGTTCGTTGGTGAGATAACCTCGACGCCACCCAGTACTGGGGCAGGAGTTCGGGAGTATCACCATAACTTGTATAACGGATGCTTTTCGAAGGTTGAGGTAGATGGTTTCCGAAGTTTTTCTCGGTTATGTGTTGAAGGATGGATACAGCTAGATGTAGGATTTGCTAGATTTGGGTGAGATATTATGCTTCCCCTGTATCCCCAACACCTGATTGCATAACCAGAAAGGTTCGGGAGTTTCATAGGTGGGAATTCAAGTAGCTCTAGCTCTTCTTCCACGGATATTTGGTTTGAGATTGGGATTTCTTACCGATTATTCGTTCTTGATCCGTACCTTTTTGATTTATTTCCTACCTAAATTCTAAGTGGCTTCTCAATTTATGGATATGTGACCATTTCAAGAGGAATGCATTCGTTCATTTTGTTCGGATGTGAAGACTCTATGTTGCAATTTTCATTCTGTTGGATTCAGCTTCATTTTATCTGTCTATGTGCTAATGGTGGTCAACCTCTTCAGGATGGCTCCCGCTAAGAGCACCAATCAGAATCAGAATCAGGATCCGCCACCACCTGCACCTCCTCCGGAGGCATGGCAAGCTGTTATGGCCGCAACCAATGCAAACACACAGTTGGTCATGCAAATTCTTCAAGAGCGCAATCAAGGCAACCAAGGGAACCAAGGCAACAATCAGAATCACTTTGCTACACTCAACCAGTTGCTTGCTAACAGGCCAAAGACTTTCAGCAATTGTGTTGAGGCAACCGATGCTGACGATTGGCTTGTGGATCTGTGCAAGCATTTCGAGTGTAGTAACGTCAGGCCTGAGGACTTCGTCAAGTTCGCTTCCTTCCAACTCAAAGATCAAGCTGCAGAATGGTTTCAGTAGTACAAGGACTCCAGAGGTGGACGTGTGATCACTTGGGATGAATTCCGTCAAGATCAGAGCTCACCATATCCCTCAAAGTGTGGTTGAAAGCAAGCGTGAGGAATTCCGCAACCTGAAACAAGGCTCTTTGTCTGTCTATGACTACAAAAAGTTGTTTCAGAAGCTCGCCCGCTTTGCTAAGCAGGACGTCCCTGATGAGAAGAGCATGATATACCAGTTCAGGGGTGGTCTCAGGGAAGAAATTCAGCTAGCTCTTGTCCTCTTTGAGCCTTTGAGGTACGATGAGTTCTACAACATGGCATTGAAGCAAGAGGCTTCTCAATTGAGGTGTGATGCTTCCAAGAAGCGAGTCAGAGATGCTACTCCTTCTTCCTCTACTCAAGTGGCCAAGCAGCAGAAGTATTGGCTTCCTCCTCCTCTGTTCCGTCAGCCGTATCAGCAGAAGAGCAAAGGTGGCAGTGGATGTTCCCACCCACCCAACCCTGGCTTTCAGAACAAGACTTCGTCTCATCCTCCAAGATCGAGTGCTCCATATCACCGACCGCTTTCAAAGGTCACGTGCAACAAGTGCCAACAGAAGGGTCACTATGCCAACAAGTGCTTCAACCAGAGGCGTCTTCCTCCTCCTCCTCCTGTGAGATCGGCAAGTACAGCTGTGGTCAAGCATAACCCCAAGCACGCCAAGGTCAAATTGCTGAATGCAGCCCAGGCAGAGGACTCATCAGATGTCATCATGGGTAACCTTCCTGTTAACGATATTCCTGCAAAAGTACTTTCTGACACTGGTGCATCGCATTGTTTCATGTCAAAGCCATTTTTTACCAAGCATGAGTTCGTTTCTTCTCATTTGGGTAAACAAATGGATATCGTTCCTCCTGGCAAACGTTTGAGTGCAAGTCTGGAGGTGCCAGATGTTACTATCACGTTGGGCGACTACAAGTTCCTTTCTTCCCTAATGGTTCTTGGTAACTCGGATATTGATCTTATTCTCGGGATGGATTGGCTTTCTAACCACAAGGCGCATCTTGATTGTGCAGCCAGGCAGATTCAATTGACTCATTTGTCTGAGGATGTAATTGTCTTTCCGCTCGGGATAATACCATCCGTCTGTTTTCTCTCAATGAGAAGGTGAACTGGATGCTATCTCGCAGATTCCAGTCGTTTGCGAATATCAAGACGTCTTTCCAGAAGAGCTTCCAGGAATGCCTCCGCACCGGCCAGTTGAATTCGTCATTGATCTTGAGCCCGGCACGGAACCAGTGTGCAAGCGTCCTTACAAGCTCGGACCTGAAGAGTTGAAGGAGCTGAAGAAGCAACTCGATATTCAAGAGAAAATGGGTCTCATTCAGCCTAGTTCTTCTCCGTGGGGTTGTGGTGTTCTTTTTGTGAAGAAGAAGGATGGAACGGACCGACTTTGTGTTGATTACCGCCCATTGAACAAGAAGACCATCAAGAACAAATACCCACTTCCCTACATCAACGAGCTGTTCGAACAACTCAAAGGTGCCCAAGTATTCTCCAAGCTTGATCTCCGTATGGGTTATCATCAGATTCGAATCCGTGAGCAAGATATTCCCAAGACGGCTTTCAGGACAAGCTATGGGTCATATGAATACACTATCATGTCTTTTGGCCTCGTCAACGCTCCTCCGACTTTCTCTCGCATGATGAACTTCATCTTCAACGCCTACACCAATGACTTCGTTTTGGTCTATCTCGACGACATTCTGGTTTTCTCGAAGAACAAGGAAGATCATGCCAAGCACTTGCGTTTGGTACTCGATAAGCTGAGGGAACACAAGTTCTACGCCAAGTTCTCCAAGTGCGAATTTTGGCTCGATGAGGTTCTTTATCTTGGTCATATCATCTCTGCCAAGGGCATTGCCGTGAATCCTGAGAAGGTGTCTGCAATTGTGAATTGGGAACCACCTCAGAACGTGAAGCAACTCCGCAGCTTCCTCGGTCTCGCAAGCTATTGTCGAAGATTCGTTGAAAACTTTTCCAAGATCGTGAAGCCTCTCTCAAATCTTCTCCAGAAGCACGTCAAGTACGTTTGGTCTCCGGAGTGTGACATTGCTTTCAACACTTTGAAAGAGAAATTGATCACTGCTCCAGTTCTGACTCCGCCTGATGAATCCAAGCCGTACGAGGTCTTTTGCGATGCCTCTCTCCAAGGTCTTGGCGCAGTGTTGATGCAAGAGAAGAAAGTTGTTGCTTATACCTCTCGCCAGTTGAAGCCCAACGAGAAGAACTACCCCACTCATGATCTCGAGTTAGCGGCAGTTGTGCATGCTCTTTTGACTTGGAGACATCTCATTGGGAAGAAAAGTGGACATCTTCACTGACCACAAGAGTCTCAAGTACATCTTCACTCAGCCTAATCTCAACCTTAGGCAGACTCGATGGGTCGAAATGATTCAAGAGTATAATCCGAGTATCGAGTATACTCCAGGCAAGGCCAATGTGATTGCTGACGCATTGAGCAGGAAGGCTTATTGCAACAGTCTGATTCTCAAGCCTTATCAACTCGAGCTTTGTGAAGCTTTCCGCAAACTTAATCTGCAAGTTGTTCCTCAAGGTTTCCTCGCCAACCTTCAAGTCTCTCCTACCTTGGAAGACCAGATTCGCCAAGCCCAGCTTCTTGATGCTATGGTGAAAAAGGTGAAGATTGGGATTGGCAAGAGTCAACCCAAGTACAAGTGCTACCGCCTTGATGACAAGGATACTCTCTTCTTCGAGGATCGTATTGTTGTGCCCAAAGGTGACCTCCGTAAAGTGATCATGAATGAGGCTCACAATTCTCTCCTCTCCATCCAGCCTGGGAGCACGAAGATGTATCAGGACCTCAAGCAAGCTTATTGGTGGACTCGAATGAAGCGCGAGATTGCTCAATTCATGAATGAATGTGATGTCTGTAGAAGAGTGAAGGCAGAACACCAAAGGCCAGCGGGTCTCCTCCAACCTCTTGTCATTCCAGAATGGAAGTTCGACCACATTGAGATGGACTTCGTGACTGGGTTTCCAAAGTCCAAGCGTGGCAATGATGCTATATTCATTGTCATCGACAAAACTCACCAAAGTGGCTCACTTTCTGCCTATCAAAGAGTCAATCACTGCAGCTCAATTGGCGGAACTCTATACCTCTCGAATTGTCTCTCTGCACGGTATTCCTCAAGTGATCTCTTCAGACCGTGGCGGCATCTTTACCTCCAAGTTTTGGGATTCTTTTGAGAAGGCCATGGGCACCAACATCCGTTTCAGCACAGCTTTCCATCCTCAAACTAGCGGTCAAGTCGAGCGTGTCAATCAGATTCTTGAAGACATGCTTAGGGCTTGTGTGATCTCCTTCGGCATGAAGTGGGAGGATTGTCTTCCTTATGCTGAATTCTCCTACAACAATAGTTTTCAAGCAAGTTCGGGCAAGGCCCCATTTGAAATTCTGTATGGCAGGAGGTATCGTACCCCTCTCAACTGGTCCGAAACCGGTGAACGTCAGCTTCTCGGAAATGACTTAATCACAGAGGCAGAGGAAATGTGCAAAGTCATTCGAGATAACCTCAAAGCAGCCCAATTCCGCCAGAAGAGCTACTATGATAGTAAGCACCGTGATTTGGCTTTCGAGATCGGAGATCACGTTTACCTCCGCGTCTCTCCAATTAAAGGTACTCGTCGCTTTGGTATCAAAGGGAAGCTTGCCCCCAGATACGTGGGACCTTTCAAGATTGTCAGCAAGAGAGGCGATCTCGCCTATCAACTCGAGCTTCCTTCAAACTTTGCAAATGTTCATGACGTGTTCCATGTCTCTCAGCTCCGAAAGTGCTTCAAGACTCCTCAACGCACTGTCAACTTCGAGGACATTGAGCTCCAAGAAGATCTCTCCTATCGTGAGCACCAAGTTGCTATTCTTGAAGAGACGGAACGCAAGACTCGCAACAAGTCAATCAAATTCCTCAAAGTCAAGTGGTCACACCATTCCGACCGTGAAGCTACTTGGGAATGCGAGGATCACCTCCGTTCTGAATACCCGGCGTTCTTTCAGTCCTAGATCTCGGGACGAGATCCTTTCGTAGTGGTGGAGTGTTGTAACACCCCGGATATGACTTTCCCAATATGTATTCCAACTCTTGCCGTTTCCGGCCTTAAGTTATTTTATTTCCTCGGGTTCGGGTTTTTGTCTCCGTGTGTTGTTGTCGTTGTCATGCATCTCATATCATGTCATCATGTGCATTGCATTTGCATACGTGTTCATCTCATGCATTCAAGCATTTTCCCCGTTGTCCGTTTTGCATTCCGGCGCTTCGTTCTCCTCCGGTGGTCATTTCTACCTTTCTTTCATGTGTGGGGATTAAACATTTCCGGATTGGACCGAGACTTGCCAAGCGTCCTTGGTTTACCACCGGTAGACCGCCTGTCAAGTTTCATACCATTTGGACTTCGTTTGATACTCCAACTGTTAACTGAGGGACCGAAAAGGCCTCGTGTGTGTTGCAGCCCAACACCCCTCCAAGTTGGCCCAAAACCCACCAAAAACCTCTCCATCATCTAGAGCGTTCGATCACTGTCGCGTGGCCGAAAACCGCACCTCATTTGGACTCTCCTATCCCTCTATGCCTATTTATAGCCCCCCTCCGAAATCCATGGGTCCTTCTTCCCCAAACCCTAGATCTATCTCCACCCGCCACCGCCGGACAAAAATTCGCAGACCGGACATGTCCGTCCTCCCCGCGCCGCCGCCACGTGTCGGCTCCCGAGTGGCCGAGCCGCCGTGCCCACATCGTCGCGCCGCCACCCGCACGCGCGGCCCGTCCGGCCCGCGCGGGGCCCCCGCACGGCCCGTTCCCCGCCGCTTGCCTGCCTCTTCGCCGGCACCTGCCTCCCTCTGCGACTCCGCGCCGCCACGCCAGGGCGCTGCCCTCACCGCTTCTCCGGCGGCCGACCGCCGCATCGTCGTCGGGCCGCAGCACCGCTCCGGCCATCTCCAACCGCGGCCCCGGGCCTCCTCCGCCGGCGGATCCGGCGCCCAAGTCCCTCTCCGTCCTTTGCTAGCTCCTTCCGGCGAACCTCGGCAAGTCCGGCCACCTCGGCTTCTTCTCCGGCGAACAGCTCCAGCAACCTCGGGAAGAATGCAGATCTGAGATCCGAAATCTCAGTTGACTTTCTCCCGAAACCCTAGTTCATATTGCCATGTTCATCGTGCCGTAACTTTGCATCCGTAGCTCTGTTTTGGGCATGTAGCATATCAAAATGTTCGTCTCAGGGAGTAAATCATTTCATCTCATTGCATCATTTTCATTTGAGTTCATCTTGATGCCCGAAATTCTGTTAGAAGAGTGTTACTTGAGTTAATTGTCAGATCTGCTGCTCCATTTAGATATTTCTCATTTTGCCATGATTATTGTGTGCATAATATGCCCAGGTGCTCTTCATGTGTTTTGTTAAGGGTTTTTCCATCTTTCCAGAGGTGCAACCCATGTATTTTTGTGATGTGTGTGGTGACTAGCACAAGCTTGCAAAGTAAGGCATTTGTTAATGCTGATTTCAGGGACTTAGCATTTCCACTAAGTCCTTGGTCTGATTATCTCATATGGCCATATGTTCATGTTGTTTCCTAGTGATCCGTGCCTCTTTTGAGGATGATCAGTAAGGATGATTTTTTAATCTTGTAGTGCTATATCCATTCATGTCTTTGTTTGCATTTATGGAGCACCCTAGCTTGAGACAATCGAGCTCTACTTTTGTCATTTCGTGAATCTGGGCAGATTGTCTACTTGTTAGCAATTTTGCCGAGGATGTTGTAGTTGATCCATGCATGCTATGGTGTTGTTCTTGCCATGTCTAGCTTGCATTGTGTGTATTCTTGATGGGTGTATGCTTAGATTGTCATGACTTGCTCTGTAGTGAGTGCATCGAGCTCGTAAACATGCCTACTTGATATCTGTTTCAGCATGCTCCAGTTTTCACTAAGTCTGAAAACTGATTATGTTTTTGCCATGTTCACATGCTTGCAAATGTATTTTCTGTTTCCCTTTTGGCTCAAGGTCACTAAGGGACTTTTGTTAAGCTCTTTGAGTAGCTCCATGCCATGCTTTACTTTGCCATGTTCAGGTCCTGTAACATGTAGTTTTGTTGCTCCAAAGAGTGCTATCTGATCTGAAATTCCAGACAAGTGTTAATTTCACTAAGTCAGATTTGTTCACAAATGCATTTTTGCCATGCTTGTTTGAACCTATTAGTGGATGAATTGGCCGTAGCTCAGTGCTAGACTTTTGTTAAGCTTCATGAATGCATTCCTGCCATGTATTTTGATGCCATGTTTGAGTGCTGTAGCATGTTTATCTTGTTGCATTTAGATGGCTACTTGCTGTAAATCGCAGAACGTGATCATATTTGAATTGCTTGCCATTTCCAAACCGTAACTCTGATTCCGACATTCTTTATATAGTTTTCAAGCAATTTCATCTCATCTTTCCAGTGGAACACTTGGATTTCCAAGTTGAGGCCAGGTTCATTCATTCCTTGCCAAATCTTTCATATGCATCACATATTGCATCCCGCATAGCATACCATCCTTTCATCATATTGTTTGAGCTTTGCATGTGGTTGATTGTGTTCCGTTTGCTTGTTTTTCTTGTTTGGGTAGAGCCGGGAGACGAGTTCGCTAACGAGGAGCCCGTTGAGTTTGCTTTCGAGGATCCAGTCAACTCTGACAACTTCGCAGGCAAGATGATCATACCCTCGAAATCACTACTATCTTTGCTTTGCTAGATGCTCGCTCTTTTGCTATGCCTATGCTACGATGCCTACCACTTGCTTATCATGCCTCCCAAATTGCCATGTCAAACCTCGAACCCACCATGTCCTAGCAAACCGTTGATTGGCTATGTTGCCGCTTTGCTCAGCCCCTCTTATAGCGTTGCTAGTTGCAGGTGAAGATTGGAGACCGTTCCTTGTTTGGAACATTATTTACTTGTTGGGATATCATTATATTGCCATGTTATCTTAATGCATCTATATACTTGGTAAAGGGTGGAAGACTCGGCCCCTCGCCTAGTGTTTTGTTCCACTCTTGCCGCCCTAGTTTCCGTCATATCGATGTTATGTTCCCGGATTTTTGCGTTCCTTACGCGGTTGGGTTATAATGGGAACCCTTGATAGTTTGCCTTGATTAAAGCTTTTCCAGCAATGCCCAACCTTGGTTTTACCATTTGCCACCTAGCCTCTTTTTCCCTTGGGTTTCCGGAGCCCGAGGGTCATCTTATTTAAACCCCCCCCCGGGCCAGTGCTCCTCTGAGTGTTGGTCCGAACCAGGCAGCCTGCGGGGCCACCTCGGGGAAACTTGAGGGTTGGTTTTACTCGTAGCTTGACCTATCTGAGTGTGCCCTGAGAACGAGATATGTGCAGCTCCTATCGGGATTTGTCGGCACATTCGGGCGGTGTTGCTGGATTTGTTTTAACCTGTCGAAGTGTCTTGAAGAACCGAGATACCGAGTCTGATCGGAACGTCTCGGGAGGAGGTCTATTCCTTCGTTGACCATGAGAGCTTGTCATGGGCTAAGTTGGGACTCCCCTACAGGGATTTGAACTTTCGAAAGCCGTGCCCGCGGTTATGGGCAGATGGGAATTTGTTAATGTCCGGTTGTAGATAACTTGAACCTTAACTTAAATAAAATGAATCAACAGTGTGAGTTACCGTGATGGTCTCTTCTCGGCGGAGTCCGGGAAGTGAACACGATGTTGGAGTAATGCTTACCGCAGGATGCCCTCTAGTTACTCGTTCGCGCTTTGCCTCCTCTTCTCGCTCTCTTTTGCGAACAGGTTAGCCACCATATATGCTAGTCGCTTGCTGCAGCTCCACATATTTTACCTTACCTTACCTACAAGCTTAAATAGTCTTGATCGCGAGGGTGCGAGATTGCTGAGTCCCTGTGGCTCACAGATTACTTCCAAACCAGATGCAGGGCCTGATGATTCCGCTCCAGGTGACGCGCTTGAGCTCAAGTGGGAGTTTGACGATGACTCTCAACGATACTACGTGTCTTTCCCTGATGATCAGTAGTGGTGCCCAGTTGGGGTGATCGGGACCGTGTCGCATGTTGAGTTATCTTTTATTTTGGCACCGTAGTTGGGCCATGAGTGTTTGGATGATGTAATGCTATTTTATGTACTTGATTGATGTGGCAAGTGTAAGCCAACTATGTTATCTCCCCTTTTATTAATTATATTACATGGGATGTTGTGAAGATTGCCTAACTTGCGACATTGCCTTCAATGCAATTATGCCTCTAAGTCGTTCCTCGACACGTGGGAGCTATAGTCGCATTGAGGGTGTTACATATACCTGGTGTAGAGACCCACTGCACGGGCTCAATCACACTAGAGGTTGTCTTCGGTTCACCGGACAACTTCCGAAGCGAAGAATTGATCTTCGACATCATCCCTTTTCACAGTGGCTACCACGCGCTGCTCTTACGAACCATGTTTGCTCGCTTCAATGCGGTCCCACATTATGCTTATCTCAAACTCAAGATGCCCGGACCCCTCGGTGTTATAACAGTCAATGGAAAAACAGAACATTCCCTCCACACTGAGGAGCACACCGCGGCCCTGGCAGCGGAAGTACAGAGCGGCCTTATCATACCAAAAAATGCATCGACAGTCAAGCCCCCAAACACTATCAAAAGAGTCCGGACTACCCCGCAGCACGACAGTCTAGCTTGTCAGGAGCTCGAATAGCAAATCCGGCCTCCGTCTCAGTCCCAACCAAATTGCGGCACATGTACCATGCGTACATCACTACACGCTGAAGATACCATGGGCAAAGATGGAGGCATAGTAAAGATAAAGTCCAGAATATGGCTCGACCCTATCGGCACCCTCATATTTCTTTTTTCTTATTTTTATTTTTCTAGGTTCCTTACAACCCACATCACCTTTCTATGGTACCAAGGGCCTTTTTTCAAGCCCCTTATGAAAACCCGATCGTTGAATCCTTTCGAAGGACAATACGCCAGGGATAAAAGCAGCATAGACATGTGGCAGAGTATCTAAAGGATCTTTAAAGATCACCGCTTCCTTCTTTAGGACCCGTACACAGCTTTCCCTTGTGCTCAGCATGTAAAATAGCCTCGATGCTTATCGCATTATTTGTAAAAATACATTTTGACGTATCAATCAGACTATAATGGAAGCAGTTTCTCACCCAACCTATTCGGTACTCGCTTATTTCTTAAACTGTATTCCCTTTTCTTCGTCTGATTGCCATGTACACCTCAGTGCGACTTAAATCGCCAGGGGCTCTATCCGGCCACGTACATTTCTTTAAAATAAGTTCAAACACCTTTTGTAGTACAATTCGATGTCACGAATATAGCACTATATGCATCGGCTCCGAATCATGTCTTTGGTCAATAGTTGGGTTGCCCGGCTCCTGTGGTTGCTAGCTTACGTTCCGCTTGTTCGGCTAAGGCAGTAAACGGAGAACTACTGTGATTGTGTTTCCGGTTTATCCAGATAAACACCTCAGTAGAGAAAGCCGAAAACTGACTGTCATGGTGTGGCGAGAGCTGGTCAGCTATTCGGAGACCAATTACAAATCTCTTACGATTTTTTCCGCATTACGCAAGGGACCGGTCTCCATCCGGTCAAGCATCCACATCACCCAAGTTCGGATAATTGAATAATACTAGGGGCTGCGCTTACAATCTCATTGTCAAACTCTTATGGCTAAGTGAGAGCGATAAAGCCACATAGTCTGATTGCCTTGTTCGCCGCACTAACAACTCCTTCAAGGACCAAATTGATGGGTCAAGTGTGTTCAGGTGCGATTCCGAACACCCCCGTACTACCTACGTGGGGGCTAAAGCTGACGACTGGCCAACTCTCACATACCATAAACGGCCGCACAGGAGGAAAATAATTTGAGGCAAAATAAGCAAGATGTTATACATCAGCCTTGTTTCATAATACAAAGTTTGGACAGCAAGGATACATTCATTCAAAAATAATGTCTTTCGAGCACTGGCCCTCTACAATGCGGGATCCTTCGAGGACGTCCTCAAAATACTGCTCCGGTGTGCGGTGCTCTTTTCCCGCGGGCGGTCCCTCGGTGGCATGCTTGACGGCTTTCATCTTCGCCCACTGCACTTTGACACGGGCAAAGGCCATCCATGCACCTTCGATGTAGATCGACCGCTTCACGACATCGAGCCGGGGGCAGGCACTGACCAGCCGCTTCACGAGCCCAAAGTAGCTGCTTGGTATGGGTTCGGTGGGCCAAAGACGGATTATAACATCCCTCATGGCCAATCCGGCCACCTTATGCAGTTCGGTCAACTGCTTCAGTTGATCACTGAGGGACACAGGGTGCTCTGGCACAAGGTACTGCGACCATAACTACTTTTCCTTCACGCTCCCCTCTTTGGCTCGAAAGAACTCCGCATCATCAGCAATACTCCTGGGCAGGTCCGCAAACGCTCCTGGAGAACTCCAAATCCGGGTCAGCAAGATATACTTTCTTCTCATAAATTTGCTCTACGTGTTAAAAGCCTTACCCACCGCAATCTGCTTTGCCTCTTGGATCTCTTGGTAGGCGCTTTGGTTTTCAGCCCGGGCCTCCTGTACACTTTGGAGGGCCTTAGAAAGTTCAGAATTTTGACTCGAAATCTTGCGCTCTAAGGAATCACATTTGCTTATAGCATCCTTGAGCTCTTGCTAGACTTCCTCCACCCTTGATTCATGTTTCAGGTGGGCGGATCGTGCCTCCTCCGCCTCCTTCTTGGTTTCGGCCAGCGCGCTCTTGAGGGTCTCGACCTCAGACGCGTCAGCTATGAGCATAATTATACACTCATTCAGATAACAAATCAGAGCTGATCTCATTTCGGACGTGTTTCAGTGTCACATACCTTGATTTTCCTCTAACTTCTGCCTTAGCTCGGACACTTCGGCGGCATGGGAAGCTGATGCCTGCATAGCAGCCTGTTTATTCAAATATATATATGTATGTTAATCTCCTGCGCAAGTTATTAGATCCTCTGTTCGGCCTTTCTTTGCGAACACCGAATAGAGTCTCAGGGGCTACTATCTATACACAAGCATTCCTCTTATATAGCTAAAAGGCATCATATCACATACCTCAAAGCCTCTCAGAAGGCTAGTGTAGGCCTCGTTCAGCCCGCTTTTTGCGGACTGAACCTTTTCATTCACCGTACCCATAAGGGTACGATGTTCTTCCACAATGGTGGCACTCTGAAGCGCTCCCATCAGAGTGTCCGGCACCTCCGGATTGATAGAGGTCACTAGTGGGGTGGGCGTGCCCCCTTCTTTCGAAGGAGACTGCTCATCTGACTCCGGAGCCGTGTGGGTCTCCGGAACGACATTTGGTTGGGGGCCAAATTGGACATGGCCCCCATCTCCGGTATACATGGGGGTCGGTTCCCCCATGTTCTCGGCAGTAGGGGTATGACCCCTTGGCGCCATCTTGGCGGCCTCTGCTACCTCTTGAGCACTGCGTTGGATTTCCCCGAAGAGGAAGGGATGATGCAGCAAAGTAGCGTAAGTATTTCCCTTAGTTTTTTAGAACCAATGTATCAATCCAGTAGGAGGTTGCGCGCGCGTCCCTAGTACCTGCACAAAGCAAATAACTCCTCGCAACCAACGCGATAAGGGGTTGTCAATCCCTTCACGGTCACTTACGAGAGTGAGATCTGATAGATATCATAAGATAATATCTTTGGTATTTTTATGATAAAGATGCAAAGCAAAATAAAAGCAAAGTAAAAAAGCAAAGGAAATAACTAAGTATTGGAAGATTAATATGATGAACATAGACCCAGGGGCCATAGGTTTCACTAGTGGCTTCTCTCAAGAGCATAAGTATTCTATGGTGGGTGAACGAATTACTGTTGAGCAATTGACAGAATTGAGCATAGTTATGAGAATATCTAGGTATGATCATGTATATAGGCATCACGTCCGAGACAAGTAGACCGACTCCTGCCTGCATCTACTACTATTACTCCACTCATCGACCGCTATCCAGCATGCATCTAGAGTATTAAGTTCATGAAAACAGAGTAACGCCTTAAGCAAGATGACATGATGTGGAGGGATAAATTCATGCAATATGATAAAACCCCATCTTGTTATCCTCGATGGCAACAATACAATACGTGCCCTGCTGCCCCTACTGTCACTTGGAAAGGACACCGCAAGATTGAACCCAAAGCTAAGCACTTCTCCCATTGCAAGAAAGATCAATCTAGTAGGCCAAACCAAACTGATAATTCGAAGAGACTTGCAAAGATAACCAATCATACATAAAAGAATTTAGAGAAGATTCAAATATTGTTCATAGATAGGCTTGATCATAAACCCACAATTCATCGGTCTCAACAAACACACCGCAAAAAGAAGATTACATAGAATAGATCTCCACAAGAGAGGGGGAGAACATTGTATTGAGATCCAAAAGGAGAGAAGAAGCCATCTAGCTAATAACTATGGACCCAAAGGTCTGAGGTAAACTATTCACACTTCATCGGAGAGGCTATGGTGTTGATGTAGAAGCCCTCCGTGATGCATACCCCCTCCGGCGGAGCTCCGGAACCAGCCCCAAGATGGGATCTCGTGGATACAGAAAGTTGCGGTTGTGGAATTAGGTTTTTGGCTCCGTATCTGACCGTTTGGGGGTACGTAGGTATATATAGGAGGAAGGAGTACGTCGGTGGAGCAACAGGGGGCCCACGGGGGTGGAGGGCGCGCCGGGGGGAGGGGGGGGTAGGCGCGTCCCCCCTACCTCATGGCCTCCTCCTTTGTTTCTTGATGTAGGGTCCAAGTCTCCTGGATCATGTTCAGTGAGTAAATCACGTTCCCGAAGGTTTCATTCCGTTTGGACTCCGTTTGATATTCCTTTTCTTTGAAACCCTAAAATAGGCAAAAAAAACAACAATTCTGGGCAGGGCCTCCGGTTAATAGGTTAATCCCAAAAATAATATAAAAGTGGAAAATAAAGCCCAATAATGTCCAAAACAGTAGATAATATAGCATGGAGCAATCAAAAATTATAGATACATTGGAGACGTATCAAGTATCCCCAAGTTTAATTCCTACTCGTCCTCGAGTAGGTAAATGATAAAAACAGAATTTTTGATGCGGAGTGCTACTTGGCATAATGTTAATGTAATTCTTCTTAATTGTGGTATGAATATTCAGATCCAAAAGATTCAAGATAAAAGTTTATATTGACATAAAAATAATAATACTTCAAGCATACTAACAAAGCAATCATGTCTTCTCAAAATAACATGGCCAAAGAAAGTTATCCCTACAAAATCATATAGTCTGGCTATGCTCCATCTTCACCACACAAAATATTTAAATCATGCACAACCTCGATGACAAGCCAAGCAATTGTTTCATACTTCTAATGTTCTCAAACTTTTTCAATTTTCACGCAATACATGAGCATGAGCCATGGACATAGCACTGTAGGTGGAATAGAATGGTGGTTGTGGAGAAGACAAAAAGGAGAAGATAGTCTCACATCAACTATGCGTATCAACGGGCCATGGAGATGCCCATCAATAGATATCAATGTGAGTGAGTAGGGATTGCCTTGCAACAGATGCACTAGAGCTATAAGTATATGAAAGCTCAACAAAATAAACAAAGTGGGTGTGCATCCAACTTGCTTGCTCACAAAGTTGCGGCAGTGGAATTAGGTTTTTGGCTCCGTATCTGATCGTTTGGGGTACGTAGGTATATATGGGAGGAAGGAGTACGTCGGTGGAGCAACAGGGGGCCCACGAGGATGGAGGGCGCGCCTAGGGGGGTAGGCGCGCCCCCTACCTCGTGGCCTCCTCCTTTGTTTCTTGACGTAGGGTCCAAGTCTCCTGGATCATGTTCGGTGAGAAAATCACGTTCCTGAAGGTTTCATTCCATTTGGACTCTGTTTAATGTTCTTTTTCTTCGAAACCCTAAAATAGGCAAAAAAACATCAATTCTAGGCTGGGCCTCCGGTTAATAGGTTAGTCCAAAAAATAATATAAAAGTGGAAAATAAAGCCCAATAATGTCCAAAACAGTAGATAATATATCATGGAGCAATCAAAAATTATAGATACGTTGGAGACGTATCAGCCTCCCGCACTTCTCCCTATCCCGGAAGGGTCCTTCGAGACAACACCTCAGTGTTATCCGTAGCAGTGGGGGGGGAGCTGGCGGAGGTGGCTCGCTCTCCATCATGTTCAGACCCAACGAGTTCCCGGAAGATGAGGATCGTTGGGGGAGGTGACGAGCCGGACTGCAGCGGGCAATTCAACGTGTTACAACAACAAGGACAAAAGCCGGATATATATACAGTACCTTGGAATACTTACGATCCGGCCAGGGGCTTTGGCCTGGGGCGCCACCCGTGGATGTCATCGGCGTCCCTCTCGGAATCATCCATAAGGGAGGTTTTCCCTTTCTTGGACGTTTCCGCATCTAGATCCACGGAAGCTGCCCTCTTCTTCTTTCTCCCCTTAAGGGGGAATTGCTTTCTTCCTCCTCCTCTTCATGTTCGTCTTGAGAGGAGAGAGTTTCGGTGTCTTTGGACACTACGTCTGAAGCGCCTTTACAGCGGAGGCCACCCTTGGCCTCCTTGCTCTTCTTCTTGACCTTTTTTCCAGCGCCTGATACGTGATATGTCTCCAACATATCTATAATTTTTTATTGTTCCATGCTATTATATTATCTGTTTTGGATGTTTAATGGGCTTTATTGTACCTTTTTATATTATTTTTTGGACTAACCTATTAACCGAAAGCCCAGTGCAAATTTTTGTTTTTTGCCTACTTCAGTGTTTCGCAGAAAAGGAATATCAAACGGAATCCAAATGGAATGAAACCTTCGCGAGGATCGTTTTTGGAACAAACGTGGTCCAGGAGATTTGGAGTGGATGCCAAGGAAGTAGCGAGGCGGCCACGAGGTAGGAGGGCGCGCCCAGGGGGGCCAGGCGCGCCCCCACCCTCGTGGGCCCCTCGCAGCTCCACCGACCTACTTCTTTCGCCTATATATACCCCTATACCCTGAAACCTTCGAGGAGAGCCACGAAACCCCTTTTCCACCGCCGCAACCTTCTGTACCCGTGAGATCCCATCTTGGAGCCTTTTCCGGCGATCTGCCGGAGGGGGTTCGATCACAGAGGGCTTCTACATCAACACCATAGCCTCTCCGATGATGTGTGAGTAGTTTACCACAGACCTTCGGGTCCATAGTCATTAGCTAGATGGCTTCTTCTCTCTCTTTGGATCTCAATACAAAGTTCTCCTCGATCTTCTTGGAGATCTATTCGATGTAACTCTTTTTGCGGTGTGTTTGTCGAGATCCGATGAATTGTGGGTTTATAAACTTGATTATCTATGAATATTATTTGATTCTTCTATGAATTCTTATATGCATGATTTGATATCTTTGCAAGTCTCTTCGAATTATCAATTTAGTTTGGCCTACTAGATTGATCTTTCTTGCAATGGGAGAAGTGCTTAGCTTTGGGTTCAATCTTGCGGTGCTCGATCCTAGTGACAGAAAGGGAAACGACATGTATTGTATTGTTGCCATCGAGGATAAAAAGATGGGGTTTATATCATATTGCTTGATTTTATCCCTCTACATCATGTCATTTTGCCTAATGCATTACTCTGTTCTTATGAACTTAATACTCTAGATGCATGCTGGATAGCGGTCGATGTGTGGAGTAATAGTAGTAGATGTAGAATCGTTTTGGCCTACTTGTCATAGACGTGATGCCTATATTCATGATCATTGCCTTAGATATCATCATAACTAGGTGCTTTTCTATCAATTGCTCGGCAGTAATTTGTTCACCCACCGTAACACATGCTATCTTGAGAGAAGCCACTAGTGAAACATATGGCCCCCGGGTCTACTTTACATCATATAAGTTTCCAATCTACAGTTTTAGTTTACTATTTATTTTGCAATATTTATTTTCCAATCTATACCATGAAAATACCAAAAATATTTATCTTATTATCTCTATCAGATCTCACTTTCGTAAGTGACCGTGAAGGGATTGACAACCCCTTTATCACGTTTTTTGCGAGGTTCTTGTTTGTTTGTGTAGGTACTAGGGGACTTGCGTGTAGTCTCCTACTTGATTGATACCTTGGTTCTCAAAAACTAAGGGAAATACTTACGGTACTTTGCTGCATCACCCTTCCCTCTTCAAGGGAAAACCAACGCATGCTCAAGAGGTAGCAATACGGTGTCGGGACCAGCATCCTCGTCAACAAAGGAATAGTTGGGTCTTCGGGTAGCGGAGCCAGACAGTGAATCCGCTCCGCCTTCTTCGTCCGGCCTTGTGGGGAGAATGGAGAGTTTAGTATGCTCCTTGGACTTATAAAATAAGGTTATCAGAAAACTTACGGGAGTCGCTCCGTGAGTGCAGTCATGGCCAAGGTCTTTGGTCGTCTTCGGCCATGTCTTTTGGGCCTTGAAATGTAGCTTCTGCTGGGGAACGCAATAATTTCAAAAAAAATCTTACGTACACGCAAGGTCTATCATGGTGATGCATAGCAACGAGAAGGGAAGAGTGTCATCCACGTACCCTCGTAGACCATAAGCGGAAGTGTTATGACAATGCGGTTGATGTAGTCATACGTCTTCACGATCCGAGCGATCCTAGTACCGAAAGTACGGTGATGTCTACTACACAACCTTCTTCTTGTAGACATTGTTGGGCCTCCAAGTGCAGAGGTTTGTAGGACAATAGCAAATTTCCCTCAAGTGGATAACCTAAGGTTTATCAATCCGTAGGAGGCGTAGGATGAAGATGGTCTCTCTCAAGCAACCCTGCAACCAAATAACAAAGAGTCTCTTGTGTCCCCAACACACCCAATACAATGGTAAATTGTATAGATGCACTAGTTCGGCGAAGAGATGGTGATACAAGTGCAATATGGATAGTAGATAAAGGTTTTTGTAATCTTAAAATATAAAAACAGCAAGGTAACTAATGATAAAAGTGAGCGTAAACGATATTGCAATGGTAGGAAATAAGGCCTAGGGTTCATACTTTCGCTAGTGTAAGTTCCCTCAACGATACTAACATAATTGGATCACATAACTATCCCTCAACATGCAACAAAGAGTCACTCCAAAGTCACTAATAGCGGAGAACGAACGAAGAGATTATGGTAGGGTACGAAACCACCTCAAAGTTATTCTTTCCAATCAATCCGTTTGGCTATTCCTATAAGTGTCACAAACAGCCCTAGAGTTCGTACTAGAATAACACCTTAAGACGCAAATCAACCAAAACCCTAATGTCACCTAGATACTCCAATGTCACCTCAAGTATCCGTGGGTATGATTATACGATATGCATCACACAATCTCAGATTCATCTATTCAACCAACACAAAGGACCTCAAAGAGTGCCCCAAAGTTTCTACCAGAGAATCACGACGAAAACGTGTGCCAACCCTTATGCATAGGTTCATGGGCGGAACCCGCAAGTTGATCACCAAAATATACATCAAGTGGATCAATAGAATACCCCATTGTCACCACGGGTATCCCACGCAAGACATACATCAAGTGTTCTCAAATCTTTAAAGACTCAATCCGATAAGATTACTTCAAAGGGGAAACTCAATTCATTACAAGAGAGAAGAGGGGGAGGAGAAACATAGGATCCAACTATAGTAGCAAAGCTCGCGATACATCAAGATCGTGCCAAATCAAGAACATGAGAGAGAGAGAGATCAAACACATAGCTACTGGTACATACCCTCAGCCCCGAGGGAGAACTACTCCCTCCTCGTCATGGAGAGCACCGGGATGATGAAGATGGCCACCGGAGAGGGATTGCCCCCTCCGGCAGGGTGCCGAAACGGGTCTAGATTGGTTTTCGGTGGCTACGGAGGCTTCCGGCGGCGGAACTCCCGATCTATTGTGCTCACGGATGTTTTTAGGGTATATGGAGATATGTAGGCAGAAGAAGTACGTCAGGGGGGCCACGAGGGGCTCACGAGGGTGGAGGGCGCGCCCAGGGGGTGGGCGCGCCCCCCTACCTCGTGACCTCCTCACAGATCCCCCGACATGCACTCCAAGTCTTCTGGGCTTCTTTCCTTCCAAAAATGAGTTCCATGAAGTTTCAGGTCAATTGGACTCCATTTGATTTTCCTTTTCTTCGAAACCCTAAAACAGGGTAAAAATAGAAACTGGCACTGGGCTCTGGGTTAATAGGTTAGTCCCAAAAATGATATAAAAGTGTATAATAAAGCCCATAAACATTCAAAACACTAGATAATATAGCATGGAGAAATCAAAAATTATAGATACATTGGAGACGTATCAGCATCCCCAAGCTTAATTCATGCTCGTCATCGAGTAGGTAAATGATAAAAGAAATAATTTTGGATGTGGAATGCTAGTTGGCATAATTTCAATGTAATTCTTCCTAATTGTGGTATGAATATTTAGATCCATAAGATTCAAGACAAAAGTTCATATTGACATAAAAATGATAATACTTCAAGCATACTAACTATGCAATCATGTCTTCTCAAAATAACATGGCCAAAGAAAGCTATCCCTACAAACTCATATAGTCTGGCTATGCTCCATCTTCACCACACAAAATATTTAAATCATGCACAACCTCGATGACAAGCCAAGCAATTGTTTCATACTTCTAATGTTCTCAAACTTTTTCAATTTTCACGCAATACATGAGCGTGAGCCATGGACATAGCACTGTAGGTGGAATAGAATGGTGGTTGTGGAGAAGACAAAAAGGAGAAGATAGTCTCACATCAACTATGCGTATCAACGGGCCATGGAGATGCCCATCAATAGATATCAATGTGAGTGAGTAGGGATTGCCTTGCAACAGATGCACTAGAGCTATAAGTATATGAAAGCTCAACAAAATAAACAAAGTGGGTGTGCATCCAACTTGCTTGCTCACGAAGACCTAGGGCATTTTGAGGAAGCCCATCATTGGAATATACAAGCCAAGTTCTATAATGAAAGATTCCCACTAGTATATGAAAGTGACAACATAGGAGACTCTCTA
Source organism: Triticum urartu (assembly GCF_003073215.2). Classification (NCBI taxonomy): domain Eukaryota; kingdom Viridiplantae; phylum Streptophyta; class Magnoliopsida; order Poales; family Poaceae; genus Triticum; species Triticum urartu. The sequence continues at coordinate 53,910,080 of NC_053023.1, forward strand.
TCATGAAGATCATGGTGCTACTTTGAAGCACAAGTGTGGTAAAAGGATAGTAGCATTGCCCCTTCTCTCTTTTTCTCTCATTTTTTTTATTTTTTTATTTGGGCCTCTTCCCTTCTTTTTTTATGGACTCTTTTCTCTTTTTTTATTTGGGCTTCTTTGGCCTCTTTTATTTATTTTCGTGCGGAGTCTCATCTCGACTTGTGGGGGAATCATAGTCTCCATCATCCTTTCCTCACTGGGACAATGCTCTAATAATGATGATCAACACACTTCTTTTTACTTACAACTCAAGAATTACAACTCAATACTTAGACCAAGATATGACTCTATATGAATGCCTCTGACGGTGTACCGTGATATGCAATGACTCATGAGTGACAAGTATGAAAGAATTATAAATAGTGGCTTTGCCACAAATACTATGTCAACTTCATGATCATGCTAAGCAATGTGACAATGATGGAGTGTGTCATAATAAACGGAACGGTGGAAAGTTGCATGGCAATATATCTCGGAATGGCTATGGAAATGCCATAATAGGCAGGTATGGTGGCTGTTTTGAGGAAGGTATATGGTGTGTTTATGGTACCGGCGAAAGTTGCGCTGTACCAGAGAGGCTAGCAATGGTGGAAGGGTGAGAGTGCGTATAATCCATGGACTCAACATTAGTCATAAAGAACTCACATACTTATTGCAAAAATCTATTAGTTATCGAAACAAAGTACTACGCGCATGCTCCTAGGGGGATAGATTGGTAGCAAAAGACCATCGCTCGTCCCCAACCGCCACTCATATGGAAGGCAATCAATAAATAAATCATGCTCCGACTTCATCACATAACGGTTCTCCATACGTGCATGCTACGGGAATCACAAACTTCAACACAAGTATTTCTCAAATTCACAACTACTCAACTAGCATGACTCTAATATTACCATCCTCATATCTCAAAACAATCATCAAGTATCAAACTTCTCTTAGTATTCAACACACTCATAAGAGAATTTTATTATTCTTTAATACCTAGCATATTAGGATTTTAAGCAAATTACCATGCTATTTAAGACTCTCAAAATAATCTAAGTGAAGAATGAAAGTTCATCTATTTTTTCAAAATAAAACTACCACCATGCTCTAAAAGATATAAGTGAAGCACTAGAGCAAATGACAAACTACTCTGAAAGATTTATGTGAAGATCAATGAGTAGTCGAATAATTATGCAACTATGTGAATACTCTCTAACATTTAATAATTTAAGATCTTGGTATTTTATTCAAACAGAAAGCAAAGCAAAATAAAATGACATTCTAAGAATGGCAAACATCATGTGAAGAAGCAAAAACTTAGGATCAACCGATACTAACCGATAGTTGTTGAAGAAGAAAGGTGGGATGCCAACCAGGGCATCCCCAAGCTTAGACGCTTGAGACTTCTTGAAATATTATATTGGGGTGCCTTGGGCATCCCCAAGCTTGAGCTTTTGTGTCTCCTTAATTCCTCTCATATCACGGTCTCCCTAAATCTCAAAAGCTTCATCCACACAAAACTCAACAAGGACTCGTGAGATAAGTTAGTATAAACCGTTGCAAAAACCTTATCATACTCTACTGTAGCAAATCACTAAAATTATTATTTAACATTGCATACTAAATGCCTCTGCATATTTAATAGTCCTATCCTCAAATAGAATCATTAAAGAAGCAAACATATGCAAACAATGCAAACATAACAGCAATCTGCCTAAACAGGATAGTCTGTAAAGAATGCAGCAACATCCATACTTCCCTAGCTCCAAAAATTATGAAAAAAAAAATCCCACTGTAGTAAATTTATCCGATCTTAATATGCAAAAGGTTTCAACATTTTATCACATTCTGACTTCTCTAGGGAATTATTACAACAGCGGTAAACTTTCTGTTTTCAAACAGCAACATGTATACTTGTAACATAGGCATAGTAAAGGCTATCAATGCCACTTTATTGAAATAAAATATGCAAAACATTGCTCTAAATAACAGCAAGAAAATCCTAACGAAATAAATTGATTCTCCAAGCAAAACACATATCATGTGGCGAATAAAAATATAGCTCCAAGTAAAGTTACCGATGAACGAAGACGAAAGAGAGGAAGCCTTCCGGGGCATCCCCAAGCTTAGGCTCTTGGTTGTCCTTGAATATTACCTTGGGGTGCCTTGGGCATCCCCAAGCTTAGGCTCTTGCCACTCCTTATTCCATAGTCCATCGAATCTTTACCCAAAACTTGAAAACTTCACAACACAAAACTTAAAGTAGAAAACTCGTGAGCTCCGTTAGCGAAAGAAAACAAAACACCCCTTCAAGGTACTGTAATTAACTCATTATTTATTTATATTTGTGTTAAACCTACTGTATTCCAACTTCTCTATGGTTTATAAACTATTTTACTAGCCATAGGTTCATAAAAATAAGCAAACAACACACGAAAAACAGAATCTGTCAAAAACAGAATAGTCTGTAGTAATCTGGATCAAACGTATACTTATGGAACTCATAAAATTCTCAAATAAATTGCTAGACCTGAGGAATTTATCTATTAATCATATGCAAAAAGAATTAACTAAATAGAACTTTCTAAATAAACATGGCAGCAATTCTCGTGAGCGCTAAAGTTTCTGTTTTTTTACAGCATGAGCAACAAGACTTTCCCCGAGTCTTCCCAAAGGTTCTACTTGGCACAAACACTATTTAAAACAATAAAACCACATATAAACATAGGCTAGATGAATTATTTATTACTAAACAGGAACAAAAAGCAAGGAACAAAAATAAAGTTGGGTTGCCTCCCAACAAGCGCTATCGTTTAACGCCCCTAGCTAGGCATGATGATTTCAATGATGCTCACATAAAGGATAAGAATTGAAACATAAAGAGAGCATCATGAAGAATATGACTAGCACATTTAAGTCTAACATACTTCCTATGCATAGGGATTTTGTGAGAAAACAATTTATGGGAACAATAATCAACTAGCATTGGAAAGCAAAACAAGCATAACTTCAAGATTTTAAGCACATAGAGAGGAAACTTGATATTATTGCAATTCCTACAAGCAAATATTCCTCCCTCATAATAATTTTCAGTAGAATCATGAAAGAATTCAACAATATAACCAGCACCTAAAGCATTCTTTTCATGATCTACAAGCATAGAATTTTTATTACTCTCCACATAACCGAAATTCTTCTCATGAATAATAGTGGGAGCAAACTCAACAAAATAACTATCATGTGATTGAAAATTAAGATCAAGATGACAAGTTTCATGGTTATCATTATTCTTCAAAGCATACGTGTCATCACAATAATCATCATAGATAGGAGGCAGGCTTTCATCATAATAAATTTGCTCATCAAAACTTGGGGGACAAAAAATATCATCTTCATCAAACATAGCTTCCCCAAGCTTGTGGCTTTGCATATCATTAGCATAATGGATAGTCAAGGAATTCTTAAAAACAACATTGCAATCATGCTCATCATTCAAATATTTAGTGCCAAACATTTTAATGCATTCTTCTTCTAACACTTTGGCACAATTTTCCTTTCCATCATACTCACGAAAGATATTAAAAAGATGAAGCGTATGAGATAAACTCAATTCCATTTTTTATCGTTTTCTTTTATAGACTAAACTAGTGATAAAACAAGAAACAAAAAGATTCGATTGCAAGATCTAAAGAAATACCTTCAAGCACTCACCTCCCCGGCAACGATGCCAGAAAAGAGCTTGATGTATAGTACACAACCTTCTTCTTGTAGACGTTGTTGGGCCTCCAAGTGCAGAGGTTTGTAGGACAGTAGCAAATTTCCCTCAAGTGGATGACCTAAGGTTTATCAATCCGTAGGAGGCGTAGGATGAAGATGGTCTCTCTCAAGCAACCCTGCAACCAAATAACAAAGAGTCACTTGTGTGCCCAACACACCCAATACAATGGTAAATTGTATAGGTGCACTAGTTCGGCGAAGAGATGGTGATACAAGTGCAATATGGATAGTAGATAAAGGTTTTTGTAATCTGAAAATATAAAAACAGCAAGGTAACTAATGATAAAAGTGAGCGTAAATGGTATTGCAATGCTAGGAAATAAGGCCTAGGGTTCATACTTTCGCTAGTGTAAGTTCCCTCAATGATACTAACATAATTGGATCACATAAATATCCCTCAACATTCAACAAAGAGTCAATCCAAAGTCACTAATAGCGGAGAACGAATGAAGAGATTATGGTAGGGTATGAAACCACCTCAAAGTTATTCTTTCCAATCAATTCGTTGGGCTATTCCTATAAGTGTCACAAATAGCCCTAGAGTTCGTACTAGAATAACACCTTAAGACACAAATCAACCAAAACCCTAATGTCACCTAGATACTCCAATGTCACCTCAAGTATCCGTGGGTATGATTATACGATATGCATCACACAATCTCAGATTCATCTATTCAACCAACACAAAGGACCTCAAAGAGTGCCCCAAAGTTTCTACCGGAGAATCACGACGAAAACGTGTGCCAACCCTTATGCATAGGTTCATGGGCGGAACCTGCAAGTTGATCACCAAAACATACATCAAGTGGATCAATAGAATACCCCATTGTCACCACGGGTATCCCACACAAGACATACATCAAGTGTTCTCAAATCTTTAAAGACTCAATCCGATAAGATTACTTCAAAGGGGAAACTCAATTCATTACAAGAGAGAAGAGGGGGAGGGGAAACATAGGATCCAACTATAATAGCAAAGCTCGCGATACATCAAGATCGTGCCAAATCAAGAACACGAGAGAGAGAGAGATCAAACACATAGCTACTGGTACATACCCTCAGCCCCGAGGGAGAACTACTCCCTCCTCGTCATGGAGAGCACCGGGATTATGAAGATGGCCACCGGAGAGGGATTGCCCCCTCCGGTAGGGTGCCGGAACAGGTCTAGATTGGTTTTCGGTGGCTATGGGGGCTTCTGGCAGCGGAACTCCCGGTCTATTGTGCTCATGGATGTTTTTAGGGTATATGGAGATATATAGGTGGAAGAAGTACGTCAGGGGGGCCACGAGGGGCTCACGAGGGTGGAGGGCGCGCCCCCTACCTCGTGACCTCCTCGCAGATTCCCCGACGTGCACTCCAAGTCTTCCTGGCTTCTTTGCTTCCAAAAATGAGTTTCGTGAAGTTTCAGGTCAATTGGACTCCGTTTGATTTTCCTTTTCTTTGAAACCCTAAAACAGGGTAAAAACTAAAACTGGCACTGGGCTCTGGTTAATAGGTTAGTCCCAAAAATGATATAAAAGTGTATAATAAAGCCCATAAACATTCAAAACAGTAGATAATATAGAATGGAGCAATAAAAAATTATAGATACGTTGAAGACGTATCATACGACACCTCCACGATCTACACATGTTCGACTCGGTGATGTCCCACGAACTCTCGATCCAGCTAAGTGTCGAGGGAGAGCTTTGTCAGCACGACGGCGTGATGACGGTGATGATGAAGCTACCGACGCAGGGCTTCGCCTAAGCACTACGACGATATGACCGAGGTGGATTATGGTGGAGGGGGGCACCGCACACGGCCATGGGATCAATGATCAACTAGTGTGTCTATGGAGTGCCCCCTCCCCCGTATATAAAGGAGTGGAGGAGGGGAGGGCCGGCCCTCTCTATGGCGCGCCCCAAGGGGGATTCCTACTCCTAGTAGGAGTAGGTTTCCCCCTTCCCTAGTTGGAGTAGGAGAAGAAGGAAGGGGAAGAGGGAGAGAAGGAAAGTGGGGGGCGCCGCCCCCTCCATAGTCCAATTTGGACCAGCCCATGGGGGCGCGCAGCCACCCCTTGAGGCCCTTCTCTCCTTTCCCGTATGGCCCATTAAGGCCCATTACTTCCCCGGTGAATTCCCGTAACTCTCCGGTATTCCGAAAAATACCCAAATCACTCGAAACCTTTCCGATGTCCGAATATAGCCTTCCAATATATCGATATTTATGTCTCAACCATTTCAAGACTCCTCGTCATGTAGGTGATCTCATCGGGCACTCCGAACAACCTTCGGTACATTAAATCACATAACTCATAATACAAATCGTCATCAAACGTTAAGCGTGCGGACCCTATGGGTTCGAGGACTATGTAGACATGACCGAGACACATCTCCAGTCAATAACCAATAGCGGAACCTGGATGCTCATATTGGCTCCTACATATTCTATGAAGATCTTTATCGGTCAAACCGCATAACAACCTACGTTGTTCCCTTTCTCATCGGTATGTTACTTGCCCGAGATTCGATTGTCGGTATCATCATACCAATTCAATCTCGTTACCGGAAAGTCTCTTTTCTCGTTCCGTAATGCATCATCCCGCTACTAAGTCATTAGTCACAATGCTTGCAAGGCTCATAGTGATGTACATTACCGAGAGGGCCCAGAGATACCTCTCTGATAGACGGAGTGACAAATCCTAATCTCGATCTATGCCAACTCAACAAACACCATTGGAGACACCTGTAGATCATCTTTATAATCACCCATTTACGTTGTGACATTTGATAGCACACAAGGTGTTCCTTCGGTATTCGGGAGTTGCATAATCTCATAGTCAGATGAACATGTATAAGTCATGAAGAAATCAGTAGCAATAAAACTAAACGATCATTATGCTAAGCTAACGGGGCTTGTCCATCACATCATTCTCTAATGATGTGATCCTGTTCATCAAATGATAATACATGTCCATGGCTAGGAAACTTAACCATCTTTGATTAACAAGCTAGTCAAGTATAGGCATACTAGGGACACTCTGTTTGTCTATGTATTCACACATGTACTAAGTTTCCGGTTAATACAATTCTAGCATGAATAACAAAATTTTATCATGATATAAGTAAATATAAATAACGACTTTATTATTGCCTCTAGGGCATATTTCCTTCAGTCTCCCACTTGCACTAGAGTCAATAATCTAGTTCACATCGTCATGTGATTTAACACCAATAGTTCACATCTTTATGTGGTTAGTTCACATCTCCATGTGACTAACACCCAAAGGGTTTACTAGAGTCAATAATATAGTTCACATCGCTATGTGATTAACACCCAAAGAGTTATCATGTTTTGCTTGTGAGAGAAATTTTAGTCAATGGGTCTGCCACATTCAGAGCCGTATGTATTTTGCAAATTTTCTATGCCTACAATGCTTTGCACGGAACTACTCTAGATAATTGCTCCCACTTACAATATGTATATAGATCGGGACTTAGAGTCATCCAGATCGGTGTCAAAGCTTGCATCAACGTAACTCTTTACGACGAACTCTTTGTCACCTCCATAACCGAGAAACATTTCCTTATTCCACTAAGGATATTTTTTACCGTTGTCCAGTGATCCACTCCTGGATCACTATTGTACCCTCTTGCCAAACTTATGGTGAGGTACACAATAGGTCTGGTACATAGCATAGCATACTTTGTAGAACCTATGACTGAGGCATAGGGAATGACTTTTAATTCTCTTTCTATTTTCTATCGTGGTCGGGTTTTGAGTCTTTACTCAACTTCAGACCTTGCAACACAGGCAAGAACTCCTTTGACTGTTCCATTTTGAACTACTTTAAAAACTTGCCAAGGTATGTACTCATTGAAAATATATCAAGCGTCTTGATCTATCTCTATAGATCTTGATGCTCAATATGTAAGTAGCTTCACCGATGTCTTTCTTTGAAAAACTCCTTTGAAACATTCCTTTATGCTTTCCAGAAAATTCTACATTATTTCCGATCAACAATATGTCATTCACATATACTTATCAGAAACGCTGTAGTGCTCCCACTCACTTTCTTGTAAATACAGGCTTCACCGCAAGTCTGTATAAAACCATATGCTTTGATCACTTTAGCAAAGCATATATTCCAACTCCGAGATGCTTGCACTAGTCCATAGATGGATCGCTGGAGCTTGCTCACGTTGTTAGCACCTTTAGGATCGACAAAACCTTCTGGTTGCATCATATACAACTCTTTTTTAAGAAATCCATTAAGGAAAGCAGTTTTGACATCCATTTGCCAGATTCCATAAAATGCGGCAACTGCTAACATGATTCGGATAGACTTTTAAGCATCGATACGAGTGAGAAAATCCCATCGTAGTCAACACCTTGAACTTGTCGAAAACATTTTTGCGACAATTCGAGCTTTGTAGATAGTAACACTACTATCAGCGTCCGTCTTCCTCTTGAAGATCCATTTATTCTCAATGACTCACCGATCATCGGCCAAGTCAATCAAAGTCCATACTTTGTTCCCATACATGGATCCCATCTCAGATTTCATGGCCTCAAGCCATTTTACGGAATCTGGGCTCATCATCGCTTCCTCATAGTTCGTAGGTTCATCATGGTCTAGTAACATGACTGCCAGAACAGGATTACCGTACCACTCTGGTGCGGAACGTACTCTAGTTGACCTACGAGGTTCGGCAGTAACTTGATCTGAAGTTTCATGATCATCATCATTAACTTCCTCACTAATTGGTGTAGGCATCACGGGAACTGATTTCTGTGATGAACTACTTTCCAATTCGGGAGAAGGTACAATTACCTCATCAAGTTCTACTTTCCTCCCACTCACTTCTTTCGAGAGAAACTCCTTCTCTAGAAAGGATCTACTCTTAGCAACAAAGATCTTGCCTTCGGATCTGTGATAAAAGGTGTACCCAACAGTTTCTTTTAGGTATCCTATGAAGACACACTTCTCTGATTTGAGTTTGAGCTTATCAGGCTGAAACATTTTCACATAAGCATCGCAACCCCAAACTTTAAAAAATGACAGCTTAGGTATCTTGCTAAACCACAGTTCATACGGTGTCATCTCAACTAATTTTATACGGTGCCCTATTTAACATGAATGCAGTTGTCTCTAATGCATAACCCCAAAACGATAGTGGTAAATCGGTAAGAGACATCATAGATCGCACCATATCTAATAAAGTACGGTTACGACGTTCGGAAACACCATTATGCTATGGTGTTCCAGGTGGCGTGAGTTGCGAAACTATTCCACATTGTTTCAAATGAAGACCAAACTCATAACTCAAATATTCGCCTCCGCGATCAAATCGTAGAAACTTTATTTTCTTGTTACGATGATTTTCCACTTCACTCTGAAATTCATTGAACTTTTCAAATGTTTCAGACTTATGTTTCATCAAGTAGATATACCCATATCTGCTCAAATCATCTGTGAAGGTCAGAGAATAACGATACCCGCCGCGAGCCTCAACACTCATCGGATCGCATACATCAGTATGTATTATTTCTAATAAGTCAATTGCTCGCTCCATTGTTTCGGAGAACGGAGTCTTAGTCATCTTGTCCATGAGGCATGGTTCACAAGCATCAAGTGATTCATAATCAAGTGATTCCAAAAGCCCATCAACATGGAGATTCTTCATGGACTTTAGACCAATATGACCTAAACGGCAGTTCCACAAATATGTTGCACTATCATTATCAAATTTGCATATTTTGGCATCAATATTATGAATATGTGTATCACTATGATCGATATTCAATAAACCATTCACCTTGGGCGCATGACCTCAGAAGGTTTTATTCATGTAAACAGAATAACAATTATTCTTTGACTTAAATGAATAATCATATTGCAATAAACATGATCCAATCATATTATGCTCAACGCAAACACCAAATAACATTTATTTTAGGTTCAACACTAATCCCGAAGGTAAAGGGAGTGTGCGATGGTGATCAATCAACGTTGGAATCACTTCCAACTCACATCATCACCTCGCCCTTAACTAGTCTCTTTTTATTTTGCAACTCCCGTTTCGAGTTACTACTCTTAGCAATTGAACCACTATCAAATACTGAGGGGTTGCTATAAACACTAGTAAAGTACACATCAATAACATGTATATCAAATATACTTTTGTTCACTTTGCCATCCTTCTTATCCGCCAAGTATCTAGGGCAGTTCCACTTCCAGCGACCATTTCCTTTGTAGTAGAAACACTCAGTTCCAGGTTTGGGTCTAGCTTTGGGCTTCTTCATGGGAGAAACAACTTGCTTTCTATTCTTCTTTGAAGTTCCTCTTTCTTTCCCTGTGCCATTTTCTTGAAACTCGTGGTCTTGATTTCTACCTTCGCCAATTTCAGCATCGCGAAGAACTTGGGAATTACTTTCGTCATCCCTTGCATATTATAGTTCATCACTAAGTTCTAGTATCTTGGTGATAGTGACTAGAGAACTTTGTCAATTACTATCTTATCTGGAAGATTAACTCCCACTTGATTCAAGCAATTGTAGTCCCTAGACAATCTGAGCACATGCTCACTGGTTGAGCTATTCTCCTCCATCTTGTAGGCAAAGTACCATCAGAGGTCTCATACCTCTCGACATGGGCATGAGTATGAAATACCAATTTCAACTCTTAGAACATCGTATATGCTCTGTGGCATTCAAAACGTTTTTGAATTCCCGGTTCTAAGCCGTAAAGTATGGTGCACTAAACTATCAAGTAGTCTGTTGGGGAACGTAGTAATTACAAAATTTTCCTATGCACACGCAAGAACATGTTGATGCATAGCAACGAGAGGGAAGAGTGTGTCCACATACCCTCATAGACCGAAAGCAGAAGCGTTAGCACAATGCGGTTGATGTAGTCGTACGTCTTCACGATCCGACCGATCAAGCACCGAACATACGACACCTCCGAGTTCTGCACACGTTCAACTCTGATCCAGCCGAGCTTTGAGGGAGAGTTCCGTCAGCATGATGGCGTGGTGATGATGATGATGTTCTACCGACGCAGGGCTTCGCCTAAGCACCTCTACAATATGACTGAGGTAGATTATGGTGGAGTGGGGCACCGCACACGGCTAAGAGATCCAAGGGATCAATTGTTGTGTCTCTAGGGGGTGCCTCCCTCCCCGTATATAAAGGAGTGGAGGAGGGGGAGGGGGCCGGCCACCCTTGGCGCGCCCCATGAGGAGTCCTACTCCCACCGGGAGTAGGACTCCCCCCTTTCCATGTTGGAGTAGGAGAGGAGATGGAAGGAGAAAGAGGGGGGGAAGGAAAGGGGGGGGCGCCGCCCCCCTTCCTTGTCCAATTTGGACTTGGGAGGGGAGGGGCGCACGGCTACCCCTTGGCCACCTCTCCTCTTCCACCAATTGGTCCCATGAGGCCCAATAATCTTCGGGGGGGGGGGGGGTCCGGTAACCCCCCGGTACTCTGGTATATATCCGTTAACCACCGGAACCATTCCGGTGTCCGAATATAGTCGTCCAATATATGAATCTTCATGTCTCGATGATGTCTACTACACAACCTTCTTCTTGTAGACGTTTTTGGGCCTCCAAGTGCAGAGGTTTGTAGGACAATAGCAAATTTCCCTCAAGTGGATGACCTAAGGTTTATCAATCCGTAGGAGGCGTTGGATGAAGATGGTCTCTGTCAAGCAATCCTGCAACCAAATAACAAAGAGTCTCTTATGTCCCCAACACACCCAATACAATGGTAAATTATATAGGTGCACTAGTTCAGCGAAGAGATGGTGATACAAGTGGTATATGGATAGTAGATAAAGGTTTTTGTAATCTGAAAATATAAAAGCAGCAAGGTAACTAATGATAAAAGTGAGCGTAAATGGTATTGCAATGCATTGAAACAAGGCCTAGGGTTCATACTTTCGCTAGTGCAAGTTCCCTCAACAATAATATCATAATTGGATCACATAACTATCCCACAACATGCAACAAAGAGTCACTCCAAAGTCACTAATAGCGGAGAACGAACGAAGAGATTATGGTAAGGTACGAAACCACCTCAAAGTTATTCTTTCCAATCAATCTGTTGGGCCATTCCTATAAGTGTCCCAAACAGCCCTAGAGTTCGTACTAGACTGACACCTTAAGACACAAATCAACCAAAATCCTAATGTCACCTAGATACTCCAATGTCACCTCAAGTATCCGTGGGTATGATTATACGATATGCGTCACACAATCTTAGATTCATCTATTCAACCAACACATAGAACCTCAAAGAGTGCCCCAAAGTTCTACCGGAGAATCATGAACGTGTGCCAACCCCTATGCATAGGTTCATGGGCGGAACCCACAAGTTGATCACCAAAACATACATCAAGTGAATCACGTGGTATCCCATTGTCACCACAGATACGCACGGCAAGACATACATCAAGTGTTCTCAAATCTTTAAAGACTCAATCCGATAAGATTACTTCAAGGGGAAAACTCAATCCATTACAAGAGAGTAGAGGGGGGAAGAAACATCATAGGATCCAAATATAATAGCAAAGCTCGCGATACATCAAGATCGTATCACCTCAACAACACGAGAGAGAGAGAGAGAGATCAAACACATAGCTCCTGGTACATACCCTCAGCCCCGAGGGAGAACTACTCCCTCCTTGTCATGGAGAGCACCGGGATGATGAAGATGTACACCGGAGACGTATTCCCCCTCCGGCAGGGTGCCGGAACGGGTCTAGATTGGCTTTCGGTGGCTACGGAGGCTTCTGGCGGCGGAACTCCCGATCTATTGTGCTCCCCGATGTTTTTAGGGTATATGGAGATATATAGGCGGAAGAAGTACGTCAGGGGGCGCACGAGGGGCCCACGAGGGTGGAGGGCGCGCCCAGGGGGTGGGCGCGCCCCCTACCTTGTGGCCTCCTTGAAGCTCCCCTTACGTGCAATTCAAGTCTTCTGGGCTTCTTTCCTTCCAAAAATGGGTTCCATGAAGTTTCAGGTCAATTGGACTCCGTTTGGCTTTCCTTTTCTTCGAAACCCTAAAACAAGGTAAAAACATGTAACACCCTCGATGCGACTATAGCTCCCACGTGTCGAGGCACGACTTAGAGACATAATCGCATTGAAGGCATATGTCGCAAGTTAGGCAACCATCACAACATCATATGTAATATAGATAATAAAAGGGGAGATAACATAGTTGGCTTACACTCGCCACGTCAATCAAGTACATAAATAACATTACATCATTCAAACACTCATGGCCCGACTACGGCGCCAAAATAAAAGATAACCCAACATGCGACACGGTCCCAATCACCCCAACTGGGCACCACTACTGATCATCAGGGAAAGACACGTAGTATCGTTGAGAGTCCTCGTCGAACTCCCACTTGAGCTCGAGCGCGTCACCTGGAGAGGAATCATCAGGCCCTGCATCTGGTTTGGAAGTAATCTGTGAGCCACAGGGACTCAACAATCTCGCACCCTCGCGATCAAGACTATTTAAGCTTAATAGGCAAGACAAGGTAAATACGTGGGGCTGCAGCAAGCGACTAGCATATATGGTGGCTATCCTGTTTGCAAAAGAGAGGGAGAAGAGGAGGCAAGGCACGAGCGAGAAACTAGAGAGCAACCTGCGCAAGCATTACTCCAACACCGTGTCCACTTCCCGGACTCTGCCGAGAAGAGGCCATCACGGTAACACACTTAGTTGATTCATTTTAATTAAGTTAAGGTTCAAGTTATCTACAACCGTACATTAACAAATTCCCATCTGCCCATAACCGTGGGCATGGCTTTTGAAAGTTCAAATCCCTGCAGGGGAGTCCCAACTTAGCCCGTGACAAGCTCTCACGGTCAACGAAGGAATAGACCTCCTCCCGAGACGTTCCGATCAGACTCGGTATCTCGGTTCTTCAAGACACTTCGATAGGTTAAAACAAGACCTGCAACACCGCCCGAATGTGCCGACAAATCCCGATAGGAGCTGCACATATCTTGTTCTCAGGGAACACTCAGATGAGCGCTCCATACAACTAAAACCAAACCTCGAGTTTCCCCAAGGGGGCGCTGCACAGGACTCTAGTTCGGATCAACACTCAGAGGAGCACTGGCCCCGGGGGGGGGGCTAAAATAAGATGACCCTCGGGCTCCGGAAACCCAAGGGAAAAAGAGGCTAGGTGGAAAATGGTAAAACCAAGGTGGTTGGGCATTGCTGGAAAAGCTTTAATCAAGGCGAACTATCAAGGGGTTCCCATTATAACCCAACCGCGTAAGGAACGCAAAATCCGGGAACATAACACCGATATGACGGAAACTAGGGCGGCAAGAGTGGAACAAAACACTAGGCGAGAGGCCGAGCCTTCCACCCTTTACCAAGTATATAGATGCATTAAGATAACATGGCAATATAATGATATCCCAACAAGTAAATAATGTTCCAACAGGAACAGCCTCCAATATCTTCACCTGCAACTAGCAACGCTATAAGAGGGGCTGAGCAAAGCGGTAACATAGCCAATCAACGGTTTGCTAGGACATGGTGGGTCAGATGTTTGACATGGAAATTTGGGAGGCTTGAAAGCAAGTGGTAGGCATCGTAGCATAGGCATAGCAAAAGAGCGAGCATCTAGCAAAGCAAAGATAGTGGTGATTTCGAGGGTATGATCATCTTGCCTGCAAAGTTGTCAGAGTTGACTGGATCCTCGAAAGCAAACTCAACGGGCTCCTCGTTAGCGAACTCGTCTCCTGGCTCTACCCAAACAAGACAAACAAGCAACAAGGACACAATCAACCACGTGCAAGGATCAAACAATATGATGCAAGGATGGTATGCTATGCGGGATGTGATGCGGGATGCATATGCAAGATTTGACAAGGGATGCATGAACCTGGCCTCAACTTGGGAATCCAAGTGTGCCACTGGAAAGATGAGATGGAATCGCTTGAAAACGATATAAAGAACGCCGGAATCGGAGTTACGGTTTGGAAATGGCAAACGATTCAAATATGACCACGTTCTGCGATTTACAACAAGTAGTCATCGAAATGCAACAAGATGAATATGCTACAGCACCCAAACATGACAACAAAATACATGGCAGGGATGCATTCAAGATGCTTAACAAAAGTCTAGCACTGAGCTACGGCCAATTCATCCATTAACAGGTTCAAACAAGCATGTCAAAAATGCATATGGTAAACAGATCTCAGACTTGGTGAAATTAACACTTGTCTGGAATTTCAGATCAGATAGCACTCTTCGGAGCATGAAAACTATATGCTACAGGACCTGAACATGGAAAAGTAAAGCATGGCATGGAGCTACTCAAAGAGCTTAACAAAAGTCCCTTAGTGACCTTGAGCCAAAAGGGATCATAAAATACAATTGCAAGCATGTGAACATGGCAAAAACATAATCAGATCACAGACTTAGTGAAAACTGGAGCATGCTTGATTTCAGGGACTTAGCATTTCCACTAAGTCTTTGAGCTGTTTATCTCATATTGCCATATGTTGATGTTGTTTCCTAGTGATCTGTGCCTCTTTTGAGGATGATCAGTAAGGATGTTTTGTTAATCTTGTAGTGCTCTATCCATCCGTGTCTTTGTTTGCAATTATGGAGCACCCTAGCTTGAGTCAGTCGAGCTCTACTTTTGTCATTTCGTGAATCTGGGCAGATTGTCTACTTGTTAGCGATTTTGCCGGTGATGTTGTAGTTGATCCGTGCATGCTATGCTATTGTTCTTGCCATTTCTAGCTTGCATTTTGTGTATTCTTGATGGGTGTATGCTTAGCTTGTCATGACTTGCTCTGTAGTGAGTGCATCGAGCTCGTAAATATGCCTACTTGATACCTGTTTCAGCATGCTCCAGTTTTCACTAAGTCTGTGATCTGATTATGTTTTTGCCATGTTCACATGCTTGCAATTGTATTTTCTGATCCCTTTTGGCTCAAGGTCACTAAGGGACTTTTGTTAAGCTCTTTGATTAGCTCCATGCCATGCTTTACTTTTCCATGTTCAGGTCCTATAGCATATAGTTTTCATGCTCCGAAGAGTGCTATCTGATCTGAAATTCCAGACAAGTGTTAATTTCACTAAGTCTGAGATCTGTTTACCATATGCATTTTTGACATGCTTGTTTGAACCTGTTAATGGATGAATTGGCCGTAGCTCAGTGCTAGACTTTTGTTAAGCATCTTGAATGCATCCCTGCCATGTATTTTTTTGTCATGTTTGGGTGCTGTAGCATGTTCATTGTTGGGGATATTACTACTGGGCGTAAACCGGCCTATCTGGGCCGAGTTAACTTCGTCAGTAGTTAAGTATGTTAAAGCCCAAGAAGACAGAGGAGGGCTCAAGGCCCATGGTCGGTTCAAGGCCTGTAGCCATAAACCGGCGTTAGTAGTTAACCTGTATTGTAAGTTAGGAATAAGTAGAGACCAAACCGGACACATCTATGAGCCGGTATTGGGACTCCGTAAGCCGACGGGAGTCACCCGTGTATATAAGGGGACGACCCGGCGGCGGTTCAAAGGACAACAGACAACAACTCGAGACATAGGCGAAGCTTGTTGGCTCCCTAGTCATCGAAACCCCATCAATTCCATAACAACTAGACGTAGGCTTTTACCTTCATCGAAGGGGCCGAACTAGTATAAACTCTCTTGCGTCCTTGTGTCCGCTTTAACCCCTTCAAGCTAACCCGTCGCGATGGCTCCACGACTAAGTCCTTTCTCTAGGACATCTGCCATGACAAAACCACGACAGTTGGTGCCCACTGTGGGGCTGTCGCACGATGGTTTCCGGTTCTTGGAGGGCCGCTTTGAAGGACTCGAGGGCTACGCTATAGGCCGGATGACTAAGAGTTGTCGCGGTAAGCTCTACATCAACGACGCGGGATGGGGCCCTGAGGCCGGCTCAATTGAGTATGGGTACCGGGTCCCCTTTGGTAGCATTCACGTTTTCATTGGCAAGATCGGTGAACCAGGCCCTGAGCCGGACATCTGCACTGACCTCGTCGAGACGGCTCAGCATGCGCGATCCGCCCGGGTTAAACCGGCCATGAAGCGTGCCTTCGTGGGAGTCATCCATGGAGGAAGTTATGAGGACGGATCGGAATTTCGCGGCGCGACCGTCGTTTGTTCCGGTGACGAATCTTCGACCGGAGAAACCGAATCTCTTTATCAGCTACAAGATGGCCGGATTGGGAGTTGTTCCGATGGCGATAGTATTCCGGACCCCTCTGATCGGCCCAACCGGGTTGGAATATTCATGGCCGGAACACAAGCAGCGCTTCATTCTTCGACAGCTGCGGCAACGGTCTCCGGTTCAGCAGCGGCGACGGCTGCTGGGGCAGGAGGCCATGTGCGCCCGCTGGCTCAGGTTCTATCAGAACTATTTGATGTGTTGGCTGTGCTTATGGCGGAAGTTAATCCGCCGGATCAGGACGTTCACAACACGGAGATTGCAAAGGTAAAGGAACAGATCACCCGAGCCAAGGCGGATCTGGCGGCTGAGGACACCAGGATGGCCGCAGAGCGGGCCGCCTTAGATGCACAGGCCTACAAGCTTATGTTGGACCAGAGCGCGTCACATGAAGTCATGAGGAGGAAGCACCGATCCCGCTTACCTCCGGTTTTCGAGGCCAGAGACCTTTTCAACACTCCAGGACCAAGAGCCGGCAATCCGCTGGAGGGAAACCGAGCAGAAGTCCCTGGGATCGGTGCATCGGTTCAGCCTCGTCCAATGGACCCGCCTCGTCAAAACACCGTTGTACCTCAGGCTGCTTTAACACCTCCGGGTCATTACTCCAACCCAATGGACAATCTTGTTGCCGCTGCTGCACGGCTGGAGGCCATTCCAATTGAAGGTGACTCGCCGCAGGCAGTAGAGACGCGACGGGTCAAGGAACTTCTGAGGACAGCTTTGGCCCAACAGGAAGCATACTCGTACAGCCGCGACCGGATCCACTCGACCCCCCATCCAAGCCGGAGCTATAGCAGACACATGGATGAACCAGCAGTGTCGAGTAATGAACGACGTGGGGCACCCCGTGTCAACAACCCGGCGGGTGGTGCTGATGACGCTCAGGGAGTGGTGGACCGGGCCCGCGCGCGCAGGGAGGCCGAGTTAGCCACACAACATCAGGCTCGGCAGCTCACGCCGGTTCTTCCAACCACCTTGACTGAACCTGGTGTTACTTCTAGTTCTTTGGGGGTGCCTTGCCTTATCCCCGCTTTGCGTAACGTGCGCCTGCCCAAGGATTTCAAAGGCCCACGCAAGGTACCAAATTACACGGTGGATCAACGTCCAGAGACATGGCTGGAGAGCTATGAGATGGCCATGGAGATGCTTGATGTGGATGACGCGGCGTGTGCTAAATACTTCACCATGATGCTCGAAGGAGCAGCCTGTACTTGGTTAAAAAGCTTGCCGGCTAACTCTATCAGTTCATGGGCCCAATTACGAGCCCGGTTTATCAGCACTTTCAAAGATACCTGTAAACAGCCTATGTCGATAGTGGACTTAGCTGCATGCGTCCAGGAGGAAGGAGAATCAACAACTCATTGGGTGCGCCGGGTTTCACAAGTGTTGCACTCCTCAGACCGCATCAACGCTGACACCGCAGTATTAACCCTAGAAGGCAACTGCCGGTTTGGACCCCTGAAGCTGAAGTTGGGACGGATGAAGCGTCATTGCACCGACATGGGGACCCTCATGGCCGCTTTGGTGAAATATGTTGATTCTGGTAGCACCAAGGATCCCGAATCTGATGATGACAAGACAAGGAAAGGGAAGAAGAACAACAGCTCCAAAGGTCAGCAGCATCACTGGGCAGGCAATGGTGGAGGAGGCAAGCGTAAAGCGAATGGCAACATGGACTTTGTGGCTAATACCAACGCACAGGACAATGGCCAACGACGCAAGGGTAGGCCGAAAAATCGTAATGGAGCACCCAACCCTAACCCAAACCACCTAAACTATCTGCTAAGCCAGCCCTGTCCAAAACATGGGACGAAGGAGGCGCCGGCAAACCACCTTTGGAAAGATTGCTTTATTATGCAGGAGTTCAAGAATTCTAATAATTTCCGGTATGATCACGAATCTAGCGGAGGCTCAGGATCCGGGCCGAGTTACAGAGGAGGAAGTTCCGGTTCAAGATTCAATGGTAATCCAGGCGGACATAATGGTCAAAATAGTCAGAACAACCAGGGTGGTTACAACCAACAACAGCAACAGTCAGGTTACCAGAGCAACCCAAAGCAGTTGAGTAATGGGCAGTACCATGTCTTCACCACTAGCTTGGACAAGCGAGACCGGAAAGTTCAGAGGCGGGCGGTCAACTCTGTTGAACCGGCCATACCCCGTTATCTACGTTGGTCTGAACAGCCAATCATATGGAGCAGAGAAGATCACCCTCCCCAGGTCGATAATCTGGGTCAGTTGGCTTTGGTGGTGGCGCCTCAGGTGGGAGGTTACAAGTTCACCAAGGTTCTCATGGATGGAGGGAGTAGCATTAACATCCTGTACTATGAGACCTTCCATCGTATGGACTAACAGATAAGAATCTCAAACCGTCTAATACAGTATTCCACGGTGTAGTGCCTGGCAGATCAGCATATCCCGTTGGTAAGATAGCTCTGGAAGTGGCCTTTGGGGATGATCATGATTCCAGGTCGGAGATATTGACGTTTGAAGTGGTGAAAATCCAAAGTCCATATCATGCCCTGTTTGGGCGACCGGCCTACGCCAAGTTTATGGCTCGGCCCTGTTATGTGTATCTGCAGCTCAAGATGCCGGGTCACAAGGGGACAATAACGGTTCACGAAAGCCGCAAAATCGCTTTGGAATGCGAGGAAGGAGATGCGGCTTATGCAGAGTCGGTTTGTGCCACCGAGGAGTTGAAGTACTATAAAGACAATGTTGATCCGGCGGACATGACTCCGTTGAAGAAGCCAACTACGGAGCATGATCCGGCCTTGAAGTTCAAATCGGCAGCAGAAACTAAGCTTGTTGACTTCGTACCTGGTGATTCGTCCAAGCAGTTTAGCATGAGTGCCAACTTGGATCCGAAATAGGAAAGCGCGCTCATCTAGTTCATCCGTGAGAATCGCGACATTTTTGCATGGAAGCCCTCTGACATGCCAGGTGTACCGAGGTAACTCGCTGAGCACACACTTAATGTGGATCCTAAATATAAACCGGTGAAACAGTTCCTCCGCCGGTTTAACGAAGAAAGACGCAAGGCAATTGGAGAAGAGGTAGCCAGGCTCTTAGCAGCTGGCTTTATTGTTGAAGTTTTTCACCCTGAGTGGCTTGCCAATCCGGTGCTGGTCCTCAAGAAAAACGGCACCTGGCGCATGTGTGTGGATTACACAGATCTTAATAAGGCTTGTCCAGCAGATCCTTTTGCTCTCCCCCGTATTGATCAAATTATTGATGCTACGGCGGGCTGTGAGCGTTTAAGTTTTTTGGATGCGTATTCTGGCTATCATCAGATCAAAATGGCAGTTAAGGACCAGGAGAAGACGGCATTTATAACTCCCTTTGGAGCCTTCTGCTATGTGTCTATGCCCTTCGGGCTCAAGAGTGCCCAAGCGACTTACCAACGGTGTGTACAAAATTGTCTTCATAAGCAGATTGGCCGTAATGTACATGCTTACGGGGATGACATCGTGGTTAAGTCCAGGGAGAAGGAGACTCTGATTGATGATTTGAAGGAAACCTTTGATAACCTGAGGACATACAAGATGATGCTTAATCCGGACAAGTGTGTCTTTGGTGTACCGGCGGGCAAGTTATTAGGCTTCTTGGTGTCCAATAGGGGAATTGAGGCTAATCCGGAGAAGATCACAGCCATCACTTCCCTTGCTAAACCAAAGTGTATCAATGATGTTCAGCGCCTGGCAGGCCGGATTGCTGCATTAAGCCGGTTTATCAGTCGCCTCGGTGAGAAGGCAATCCCTTTGTATCAGATGTTGAAAAAGACGGATCAGTTTGTCTGGAGTTCTGCTGCTGATGAAGCATTTGAGGACTTAAAACGGCAATTGGCCAATCCGCCTGTGCTCGCTGGTCCCATTAACAAGGAACCGTTGCTGCTATATGATGCTGCTAATGCTCGGGCGGTCAGCGTGGCTATTGTGGTAGAGCGAAAGGCGGCAGGTAAGGAGCATCCGGTTCAACGTCCTGTCTATTATATCAGCGAGGTGCTCATTGAGTCCAAGCAAAGATATCCGCATTGGCAGAAGCTGGTGTATGGAGTTTTTATGGCAAGCCGGAAGCTTAAACAATACTTCCAAGGGCATCCAATTACAGTGGTCAGTTCTGCTCCTTTGGGAGATATCATCCAGAACCGGGAAGCAACTGGCCGGATTGCAAAGTGGGCTATAGAGCTGGGGTCGTACGGTTTGAAGTATGTGCCTCGGACAGCGGTTAAGTCTCAAGCACTTGTTGATTTCATCAATGATTGGACGGAAATGCAAGCACTTGAAGAAAAGCCGGATCATACGTATTGGACCATCCATTTTGACGGATCCAGGCAATTGGAAGGCTCGGGAGCTGGAGTCGTATTAACCTCCCCACGAGGTGATAAGTTTTGTTATGTTCTCCGCTTAATGTTCCCTTGTACTAACAATGCAGCTGAGTATGAAGCCTTGCTCCATGGTCTCTGGATTGCTAAGGAGATGAATCTAAGTCGAGTTAAATGCTTCGGTGACTCGGACCTTGTGGCTCAGCAGGTGTATGGCACTTGGGGCTCCAAGGACCCACTCATGGCAGCATATCGTCGTGAGGTGGATATTGTTGCAGGTTATTTCAGAGGCTATCAGGTGGACCACGTGGACCGGCGGAAAAATGAAGCGGCGGATGCTTTAAGCCGGCTGGGCTCTCAGCGCAAACCGGTCCTGCCCAATGTTTTTCTGGATGTCCTGCACAACCCGTCGGTGAAGATCCCTGGTGAAGAGGATTTGGCTATTCCTGATCCGGAGGCTCAATTGGTGGCAGCTCTTCATGTTATTATGGATTGGACGCTTCCTTACCTGGTGTACAAGAACTAAGGCGAGTTGCCAGAGGATGAGATTCTGGCCCGGCAGATAATCCGGCGATCCAAGTCCATGGCTATCATCAACGGCGAGTTGCATCATTGCAGTGTATCAGGAGCTTTTCAATGTTGCGTGTCCCCTGAAGAAGGCCGTGAAATTTTGTGTGAGATCCACGAAGGAGATTGTGGTGACCACGCCGGTTCAAACTCTCTGGTGGCTAAAGCGTTTCGCCATGGCTTCTATTGGTTAACTGCTCATGCTGATGTGGAGGATCTGGTCAGACGATGTGATGGTTGCCAAAGGTTTTCAAGACGTGCTCATGTACCGGCTAAAGAATTGAGAATGATTCCAATTACTTGGCCGTTTGCGACTTGGGGGCTGGATATGGTTGGACCTTTCAAAAGGTCCAAAGATAAGAAGACCCACCTCCTGGTGGCGGTTGACAAGTTTACAAAGTGGGTGGAGGCAGAACCTGTTAGCAAGTGTGATGCGGCCACGGCGGTTCAGTTCATCAAAAAGGTGATTTTCCGGTTTGGCTTTCCACACAGTATTATCACAGATAATGGTACCAATTTGTCCAAAGGTGCTATGAAGGTGTTCTGCGAACGGGAGCACATCCGGCTCGACGTTTCATCAGTGATACATCCACAGTCCAATGGTCAAGCAGAAAGACCTAATCAAGAGATCCTGAGAGGCATCAAATCCCGGCTCATGGTTCCTTTGCAGAGAACGCCGGGTTGTTGGGTAGAAGAATTACCATTTGTGCTATGGAGCATCAATACAACACCCAACAGATCAATAGGACACACACCGTTCTTCATGGTTTATGGAGCGGAGGCGGTTCTCCCCAGTGATATACGTCATGATTCACCTCGTGTAACGGCTTATATTGAAGCGGACAACGAGACAGCACGGCAAGATGCTTTGGACCGGTTGGATGAAGAGCGTGACATCGCAGCCGCCCGATCGGCGATTTACCAGCAGGATCTTCGTCGTTGTCATAGTCGCCGGGTCAGAACCAGAACCTTTCAGGAGGGAGATTTGGTGCTTCGGCTCATCCAAGATCAGACTGGTATGCATAAGTTGTCCCCACCTTGGGAGGGGCCTTTTGTGGTCAGCAAGAATCTGCACAACGGGTCATACTATCTGATCGATATTCGAGAACATAAGGACTCACGTACATCAGAGGAGGAGACCAACAGGCCGTGGAACATAGCTCATCTTCGGCCTTATTATACCTGAGCCATTGGTTCTACTTATGTACATATTACAGCGATGTATATATTAACTATAATAAACCGGAACCTCAACTAAAGCGGGGTATCTGTTCTTTTACATCATGTGTGGTTACACGGAGTTGTTTTAAAGCGGCTTCCGGTTTACCCTTGAGTTTGCTTTGCTAAAAGCATCGTGTTATATCACTTGGAGGATTGTTCGTGTCCGAACCAATACCATGCCTCTTGATAGGCGAGAGCCACCAGATCACTTGGGGACTTGGTCATGTCTGAACCAGTCATGCCTCTTGATCGGCCTAAGGCCACAGAATCACTTGGGGGCTTGGTCGAACCCGAACCATGACCATGCCATTTGGTCGGCATAAATGCCACGGTTTCATTTGGGGACCTGGCTGACTAGAACCATAGTTACACCTAACGGGAGCTTGGTCGTGTTTGGCCATGGTAACGCCATTTGATCAGCTTAAATAAACCTTTTTTAGCAAATGGTTTTGTCATTGCTTTTGCTTCACACTTTTCTTTGAAGGGTTTTTTTTCTTTTTATTGCATTTTTTAAACCGACAAAGTTTTCTAACCAATCAATTGATGGAACACAGTTCACGTCAATCCGGAGACTATTTGCCCGGTTTGATCCTTGTTGTTAACATCCTCTTATGGAGTAACACGGTGTTTATTATAACCCGGCATGGTTTACATGGTAAACCACCGTCATATATATATATATATATATATATACAGGAGCTGTTATCTCCTCCAACAGTGTGGGTTTGCAAAAACTCCGCTTCAAGATTGGCCAAGCCAACTTCACATTCAACGATGGCAGGTTTTATGTATCTCAAAAATTTGATCATATACTTAAAATTTTGTTTTGGATGTTTTGATTTCATATATATAGACATCATATTCCGCCTGACGGTACAACTGCGGTGGCACTTGACGAATTTCTCATTTCAGAAAGTGTTTTGGAAAGTTCATTACCACAGGAAGAATAAATTATGCACGAAGGCATATCAACATCAAAGGTATCAGCTAGCCTATTACAAGGCAACATGGTGCCCATAATAATATAATTGTTTTTCACAAAGGAGAGGCAGTTTTAAAAACCAGCTTCCGGTTCAAGCATGGTCACCAGCCTAGCCTGATGGTTGTGGGTCATCCTGCGCCGCTTTAGCCTCCGTTTCTCTACCCAGCGGCTGGAAATCCACAGTTGTCCAGTCGATTCCCATTAATGCTTGAAAAACAGCTTCATCATGGATCAGCAATGACAGGTCAATATCGGGAGTGTAAGTATGCTTACGGATTGGAGGGATCAGATTTTCCGATTCATGGATCGGTGCAGCTATTCGCTTGTTCTGACTGTCATATTGCGCTTGATAATGAGACAAGTCTGCTTCCTCAGCCAACTGACAAGCTAGCGGACATACCTCCCGGTTTATTTCTCGCAGATCCGCTTCACCAAATTCTGACCCGTCTTCCTTCAAGCTGGGATAGCCCTGAGCCGCTTCAATAGGATCAAAATCCGGCACCCAGGCTTTTGCCCGGATTAAGGTGTTGATTGCACCGGTTCGAGCAGCAGATTTCTTCAGCTCTTCAACCTGGGCACGAAGCACTGACAGTTTCATCAGAGTATCTTGAATCATAGTGGGCGCCGGTTTGTTATGAGACGCGGTACAGATGATCCGCTGGGCACTAGTATACAATTGTTCAACCAATGTATAGGCGGCTTTCAATTTCTTCCGCACATCTGACCCCAAGTGACCAATGCGTGTCCCTGAAATACCATAAAGGGTTAATAAACCGGTGACTCTGTAAAAAGGCAGAGCCAATTCAGAAGGCAAGCTGGCTTACCAAAGATAGCAGTGGTCATGGCATGCACGTGCCGCTTTATGCTGGTCAGTTCATCCGTCACTGGTTTTAGTGCAGCCTCGGCATCCTCTACTCATTTGATCAAAGCGGACTTTTCAGTGGCCCAATCCGCCCGTTTCTTCTTGAAGTTCTCCTTAAATTGTTCCGTGGCGCTTAAAGCGCTGGCCAATTTCTCTTTTGCTTTGGAAGTTTCAGCCTGTTGGGTTTTCAGGTTTTCTTGAAGATCGATGACTTGGTTTTCTTTCGTCTTCAGCTCCGCCTGCATGTATACAGATATATGCTTCAACAAATCGGTATAAGGATTCAAGTACCAACCACATAACAAGTTATGCGCTTAGCACTTGGGGGCTAATGCATATTCGATCTTCATCTTTCAATTGTTTACAAAGTCCCAAGGTCAATACAAGTATTCAGCTTGGCACTTGGGGGCTAATGGCTATTTGATCATATATATTCTGATGCGGCAGTTTCAATTACTTAAAGTACCGGTTTAACTACGCTCAGTTGAACCAGCCCTTGGGGGCTACATCAGCGAATTTCAAAGCATCAAGATTTATATTATTAATTCCCGGTTTGAAAGAATATTTCAAACCGGCCCTTGGGGGCTAGGAGAGTCAGCAAGAATGGAAGCATACAAGTAGGAAGGAGCATATGGAAGTTACCTCATATTTCTCTTTCATCATATTAACCAGACCGGCTTCATAGTCACGACTGGTATACAGCCGATTCAGATAGCCGGAATGGATATCTTGGGCGTTCAGAGCAGCGTAAGTCGTCAGATCAGCGTTCCACTTGCCTTTGCTAGAGGCAGCAAATTCTTCCTTGGCAGAATGTTTGGATAAAGCGACAGGATTGCTTGTCTCAGTACGGCCAGTGCCAGTAATGACAACCTCATCATCCTTGGTACCGCCGGTTTGCACTGGAGCTGTTGGCTTGTCAGTAGGTTTTGCTGGACCGGTGGAGCTTTCAATCCGGATGGAATCCGTGGGCTGATGGATAGGACCTGAGGTATCAGTAGGTCTCTCTTCAGCAATAAGATCATCATCTTGCTGCGGTGGATCGTTGGGAATATCCTCAGGAATAGCCGCCTCAGCATTGGGTGTCTTGCCTGCTTCAAGAACGACATCTTCTTCGGCCGTTTTGTCCAGGCGGGCCTTCTTGCTTGGCCTAGGTTTGGCCCTGAGAAGAATAATAAATCAAATACAACATATGTTCTAAGGCAATGTACTGCAAACATCACAATAAGTATAGCTTACCCAAACACCGTTTTAAGCGGTGGGATCTGAGTAGCGGATGACTCGCCAGAAGATGAGTGGGAAGTAACCTGGTAATTGGAGTCAGACGGATTAAGAGGTTGACGAAACCAGCCTGCTTTAGGACAAGCACTGACAAGCAAATTAGAGATCTCTGAATGGCGTTTCCGAACCGGACTATTCGGTAAACCGGCGGAGGTAACTACCTGGCCGCTGTGCCGGGTTGTGCGACGAACTTCGTGTTGTTGGGTCTTCATAAGAAATTTAGGATCCAAATAAGCAAGAGGATGAGAAAATTTAACTTTCTGGTTTGCCTGGCAGATTTTTTGTGAAGGCAAAGTTTCTGAATCGGAAGAGAGAATAATTACCTCTGCAACATCCGCGTGGCTGGCTTCGGCATCATCCTGACAAATATCGTCATCAATAAGACGCATGAAAAATAAACCAAGTGAGTCAAGCTCTACCTCAAAGTCCAGATTATCCACATCATCATCAGGGGCCGGATTAGAAGATGCAGTGGTTCTTTTGCTGTGGGCAGTCTTCTCACAGCTTTAGTCTTTTGCCGGGTTGCTCTTTCCGGTTTGTCTGGTTTTTCTGGTTTCTCCTGCGGCAGTTTTTTGCTCCAAAACGGATCATTGCCCTGATTATGCAGACACTCATATTAAACAATGACCAGACATATCAATAACAGATTCAGCAAAGAGAAAAATCAAAGTCTTACAGCTGGCGGTTTGTTGGTGGCACAGAAGGGAAGTAGGCCGGTTCTAGCGCAGATGTGTTCCGTTTCATTCAGCATCTTATTCACAGCCTCTATGATTTCTTCACCGGAGAGCTGGATTTTTGAATGTCGCAGTGGGTCATCAACACTGCCAGTATACTCGCACATCAAACCGGAGTGCTGACTAAGGGGCAGTGTGCTCCATGATATCCAACAGCGAGCAAGATCAACCCCTATTAAACCGTTGGCCATAAAGGCTCTGAGCTTTGATAGTTGGGGAGCATATTTGCTTCTCTCCTAGGCAGTCAATCTTTGAGGAAAAGGGTGTGTATTGCTGAGCCGCTCCGGACGAAAGCCAGGCAAGGGATTCTCACCAGCAGGGGAGGTGTCTTTGAAGTAGAACCATGTCTGATTCCACTCCTTGGGGTGACTGTGCAACTTGGCGTGAGGGTATGTGACCTCTTTCCTTTTCTGAATCGCCACACCACCCAACTCTGTATTAGAGCCATCAGTAAACTCAGTACGGCGGTTTAGATGGAAAAGGTCTCTGAACAATTCCACTTTGGGCTCCTCTTGAAAGAACACCTCACAGAGCACTTGGAAGTGACACATATTTGTAACAGAGTTGGGGCCAGTGTCTTGTGGATGGAGTTGGAAATCGGCTAAAACATCCCGGTAAAATTTAGAGCCGGGCGGCTTAAAGCCCCGGGCTAAGTGATCTACGAAAACAACAACCTCTCCTTCTCGAGGTGTGGGAGGGCATTCTTTGCCAGGAGCCCTCCAATGGATGGTATCTTTGCTGCCTAAAGCGCCAATCAGGACTAAATCGTCCAGTTGATCCTCTATGACACGAGAAGGAACCCAATTGCACTCATATACTTGCTTGGCCATGATGGAATCTGCAGGGTAGAAGGTCCCAGTTCAAAAATGCATTTGATCGTTGGTATGTGCACTGTTAAACCGGAGACAGAACTATCTGAACCGGAGTTTCATGAAGCAACCAACATCTGGCGGTTCAACAAGGGGACTAATGGTATATACCGGTTTGGAAAATTTTCTATAAGGTTAAACCGCCTGATCTAAGTATTGAAAAGTTGAGATTGCGGATGGACAAGTACGCAGAAACAGGTTTCACAAGATTTCTTTACAGCATTGGATCTGAAGCAAGTTCAGAAAAGAGATAAATGCTTAGAGGTTCAAAGGAGTAGTACCGAACCAATGAGCAAAATGTTCATATAGATCTATGGTTTGAGATGCATAAGTGAAGGTGAAGGTCAAACAACTATCGTTGCACAGAGTAAAGATTTGCAGATTCATCTAAAGATCTATTGTATGAGCAAGATGCAGACGATGAACACTGAAGAACTGTGAAACCCTAGGCCAGATCTGCAGGGGAAAGGATAAAATATTTACCGGAGCTGAGGAAGATGCGGAAGGTTGCCGTGATGTTCTGGTGCGCTCAGGTTGATGCAGCGGCCAAGGATGAGGCAGAGGTCAACGGCGGCGGTGGAGCTCCGAGGCTGGCGACGGGAGGAAGACGAAGAAGGCACGGAAGGAGAAAAGAAATGACCCTTCGGTCCTATTTATAAGGTGGAAGAACATGAGTCAGGCGCGACAATCAAGGGGCCAAAAACGGAGCTGTTGCCTCGATTTCCGCCGATCTATTAAACAAAGAAGCATAATGGATAGCTTCGTTATGACAGGAGACATCACTCTGGTTTACAGCAATCAGAGAAGATGACATCATGGCAGTTTACCAATTTATAAAAAGATGTTGAAGATGAAGTTTTATTAAAGGATTGACATGAACCCGTTCAAATCAATCTGGGGCCTAATGTTGGTTATATTACTACTGGGCGTAAACCGGCCTATCTAGGCTGAGTTAACTTCGTCAGTAGTTAAGTATGTTAAAGCCCAAGAAGACAGAGGAGGGCTCAAGGCCCATGGTCGGTTCAAGGCCTGTAGCCGTAAACCGGCGTTAGTAGTTAACCTGTATTGTAAGTTAGGAATAAGTAGAGACCAAACCGGACACATCTATGAGCCGGTATTGGGACTCCGTAAGCCGGCGGGAGTCACCCGTGTATATAAGGGGACGACCCGGCGGCGGTTCAAAGGACAACAGACAACAACTCGAGACATAGGCGAAGCTTGTTGGCTCCCTAGTCATCGAAACCCCATCAATTCCATAACAACTAGACGTAGGCTTTTACCTTCATCGAAGGGGCCGAACTAGTATAAACTCTCTTGCGTCCTTGTGTCCGCTTTAACCCCTTCAAGCTAACCCGTCATGATGGCTCCACGACTAAGTCCTTTCTCTAGGACATCTGCCATGACAAAACCACGACATTCATCTTGTTGCATTTATATGGCAACTTGTTGTAAATCGCAGAACGTGGTCATATTTGAATTGCTTGCCATTTCCAAACCGTAACTCCGATTCCAGCGTTCTTTATATCGTTTTCAAGCGATTTCATCTCATATTTCCAGTGGCACACTTGGATTTCCATGTTGAGGCTAGGTTCATGCATTCCTTGTCACATCTTGCATATGCATCCCGCATCGCCTCCCGCATAGCATATCATCTTTGCATCATATTGTTTGAGTTTTGCATGTGGTTGATTGTGCCCTTGTTGCTTGTTTGTCTTGTTTGGGTAGTGCCAGGAGACGAGTTCGCTAACGAGGAGCCCGTTGAGTTTGTTTCGAGGATCCAGTCAACTCTGACAACTTTGCAGGCAAGATGATCATACCCTCGAAATCACTACTATCTTTGCTTTGCTAGATGCTTGCTCTTTTGCTATGCCTATGCTACGATGCCTACCACTTGCTTTCAAGCCTCCCAAATTGCCATGTCAAACCTCTAACCCACCATGTCCTAGCAAACCGTTGATTGGCTATGTTACCGCTTTGCTCAGCCCCTCTTATAGCGTTGCTAGTTGCAGGTGAATATTGGAGACCGTTCCTTGTTGGAACATTATTTTACTTGTTGGGATATCATTATATTGCCATGTTATCTTAATGCATCTATATACTTGGTAAAGGGTGGAAGGCTCGGCCTCTTGCCTAGTGTTTTTTTCCACTCTTGCCGCCCTAGTTTCCGTCATATCGGTGTTATGTTCCCGGATTTTTGCGTTCCTTACGCGGTTGGGTTATAATGGGAACCCCTTGATAGTTCGCCTTGATTAAAGCTTTTCCAGCAATGCCCAACCTTGGTTTTACCATTTGCCACCAAGCCTATTTTTCCCTTGGGTTTCCGGAGCCCGAGGGTCATCTTATTTTAGCCCCCCCGGGGGCCAGTGCTCCTCTGAGTGTTGGTCCGAACTAGAGTCCTGTGCAGCGCCCCCTCGGGGAAACTCGAGGTTTGGTTTTAGTTGTATGGAGCGCTCATCTGAGTGTGCCCTGAGAACGAGATATGTGCAGCTCCTATCGGGATTTGTCGGCACATTCGGGCGGTGTTTTTGGTCTTGTTTTAACCTGTCGAAGTGTCTTGAAGAACCGAGATACCGAGTCTGATCGGAACGTCTCGGGAGGAGGTCTATTCCTTCGTTGACTGTGAGAGCTTGTCATGGGCTAAGTTGGGACTCCCCTGTAGGGATTTGAACTTTTGAAAGCCGTGCCCGCGGTTATGGGCAGATGGGAATTTGTTAATGTCCGGTTGTAGATAACTTGAACCTTAACTTAATTAAAATGAATCAACTGAGTGTGTTACCGTGATGGCCTCTTCTCGGCGGAGTCCGGGAAGTGGACATGGTGTTGGAGTAATGCTTGCACAGGTTGCTCTCTAGTTTCTCGCTCGTGCCTTGCCTCCTCTTCTCGCTCTCTTTTGCGAAAAGGATAGCCACCATATATGCTAGTCGCTTGCTGCAGCTCCACATATTTACCTTGTCTTGCCTATTAAGCTTAAATAGTCTTGATCGCGAGGGTGCGAGATTGCTGAGTCCCTGTGGCTCACAGATTACTTCCAAACCAGATGCAGGGCCTGATGATTCCGCTCTAGGTGACGCGCTCGAGCTCAAGTGGGAGTTCGACGAGGACTCTCAATGATACTACGTGTCTTTCCCTGATGATCAGTAGTGGTGCCCAATTGGGGTGATCGGGACCGTGTCGCATGTTGGGTTATCTTTTATTTTGGCGCCGTAGTCGGGCCATGAGTGTTTGAATGATGTAATGTTATTTATGTACTTGATTGACGTGGCGAGTGTAAGCCAACTATGTTATCTCCCCTTTTATTATCTATATTACATGGGATGTTGTGATGATTGCCTAACTTGCGACATATGCCTTCAATGCGATTATGTCTCTAAGCCGTGCCTCGACACGTGGGAGCTATAGTCGCATCGAGGGTGTTACAAGTTGGTAATCAGAGCCTTCCCCGACCTTAGGAGCCGCATTGCTTGATCGTTTTTAGCGGCCGAGTTGTGTCTAGAAAAATGTTTTGAGTCATTTAGGAATTATATATCGGAGAGTTTAGGAATTCTTTTTACTCCCCAGTCTCCTCATCGCTCTGGTAAGGCATCCTGACGTAGAGTTTTGAATCTTCTCTTCTCAAATTTCACTAAAAAAAATTTAGGATCACGCAGGTATCTTGGAATCGTTCCGATGGTTTTATGACGAGAACATTGTCTTGGTGCCTCCTGTCAGGGGTTTTGTGGAAGTGTCCTGTGGAGTTGAGCTCTGAGGTGTTGTCGTCATAATTTTATCGTTGTAGTTCTGGAATACCTGAGTTTAGTACGCCGACATCGAAAATCTCTTTTGTGCAGTTCGTTGGTGAGATAACCTCGACGCCACCCAGTACTGGGGCAGGAGTTTGGGAGTATCGCCATAACTTGTATAACGGATGCTTTTCGAAGGTTGAGGTAGATGGTTTCTGAAGTTTTTCTCGGTTATGTGTTGAAGGATGGATACAGCTGGATGTAGGATTTGCTAGATTTGGGTGAGATATTATGCTTCCCGTGTATCCCCAACACCTGATTGCATAACCGGAAAGGTTTGGGAGTTTCATAGGTGGGAATTCAAGTAGCTCTAGTTCTTCTTCCACGGATATTTGGTTTGAGATTGGGATTTCTTACCGAGTATTAGTTCTTGATCCGTACCTTGTTGATTTATTTATCTACTTAAATTCTACGTGGCTTCTCAATTTATGGATATGTGACCATTTCAAGAGGAATGCATTTGTTCATTTTGTTCGGATGTGAAGACTATATGTTGCAATTTTCATTCCGTTGGATTCAGCTTCAATTTATCCGTCTATGTGTTAATGGTGGTCAACCTCTTCAGGATGGCTCCCTCTAAGAGCACCAATCAGAATCAGAATCAAGATCTGCCACCACCTCCCCCTCCTCCGGAGGCATGGCAAGCTGTGATGGCCGCAACCAATGCAAACACATAGTTGATCATGCAAATTCTTCAAGAGCGCAATCAAGGCAACCAAGGGAACCAAGGCAACAATCAGAATCACTTTGCTACACTCAACCAGTTCCTTGCTAACGGGCCAAAGACTTTCAGCAATTGTGTTGAGGCAACCGATGCTGACGATTGGCTCGTGGATCTGTGCAAGCATTTCGAGTGCAGTAACGTCAGGCCTGAGGACTTTGTCAAGTTCGCTTCCTTCCAACTCAAAGATCAAGCTGCAGAATGGTTCCAGCAGTACAAGGATTCCAGAGGTGGACGTGTAATCACTTGGGATGAATTCCGTCAAGATTTCAGAGCTCATCATATCCCTCAGAGCATGGTTGAAAGCAAGCGTGAGGAATTCCGCAACCTGAAGCAAGGCTCTTTGTCTGTCTATGACTACAACAAGTTGTTTTAGAAGCTCGCCCGCTTGGCCAAGCAGGACGTCCCTGATGAGAAGAGCATGATATACCAGTTCAGGGGTGGTCTCAGAGAAGAAATTCAGCTAGCTCTTGTTCTCTTTGAGCCCGTGAGGTACGATGAGTTCTACAACATGGCATTGAAGCAAGAGGCTGCTCAATTGAGGTGTGATGCTTCCAAGAAGCGAGTCAGAGACACTACTCCTTCTTCCTCTACTCAAGTGGCCAAGCAGCAGAAGTATTGGCTTCCTCCTCCTCCGTTCCGTCAGCCGTATCAGTAGAAGAGCAAAGGTGGCAGTGGATCTTCCCACCCACCCAACCCTGGCTTTGAGAACAAGACTTCGTCTCAAGCTCCAAGATCAAGTGCACCATACCACCGTCCGCTTTTAGAGGTCACGTGCAACAAGTGCCAACAGAAGGGTCACTATGCCAACAAGTGTCTCAATCAGAGGCGTCTTCCTCCTCCTCCTCCTGTGAGATCAGCAAGTACAACTGTGGTCAAGCATAAACCCAATCACGCCAAGGTCAACTTGATGAACGCAGCTCAGGCAGAGGATTCGTTAGATGTCATCATGGGTAACCTTCCTGTTAACGATATTCCTGCAAAAGTACTTTCTGACACTGGTGCATCGCATTGTTTCATTTCCAAACCTTTTGCATCAAAGTATGAGTGCGATTATCAGTATCTGCAAAGTTCCTTGCAAATTGTGTCACCAGGCAAGCAGATGACAGCTAACACCTGCGTCCCGGAGGTTACTATCACCTTGGGCGACTACAAGTTCCTTTCTTCCCCAATTGTTCTTGGTAACTCGGATATTGATCTTATTCTCGGGATGGATTGGCTTTCTAAGCACAAGGCACATCTTGATTGTGCAGCCAGGCAGATTCAATTGACTCATTCGTCTGAGGATGTAATTGTCTTTGCCGCTCGTGATGATACCATCCGTCTGTTTTCTCTCAATGAGAAGGGTGAACTGGATACTATCTCGTAGATTCCAGTCGTTTGCGAATATCAAGACGTCTTTCCAGAAGAGCTTCCAGGAATGCCTCCGCACCGGCCAGTTGAATTCGTCATTGATCTTGAGCCCGGCACGGAACCAGTGTGCAAGCGTCCTTACAAGCTCGGACCTGAAGAGTTGAAGGAGCTGAAGAAGTAACTCGATATTCAAGAGAAAATGGGTCTCATTCAGCCTAGTTCTTCTCCGTGGGGTTGTGGTGTTCTTTTTGTGAAGAATAAGGATGGAACGGACCGACTTTGTGTTGATTACCGCCCATTGAACAAGAAGACCATCAAGAACAAATACCCACTTCCCTACATCAACGAGCTGTTCGAACAACTCAAAGGTGCCCAAGTATTCTCCAAGCTTGATCTCCGTATGGGTTATCATCAGATTCGAATCCGTGAACAAGATATTCCCAAGACGGCTTTCAGGACAAGCTATGGTTCATATGAATACACTATCATGTCTTTTGGCCTCGTCAATCGCTCCTCCGACTTTCTCTCCCATGATGAACTTCATCTTCAACGCCTACACCAATGACTTCGTTCTAGTCTATCTCGACGACATTCTGGTTTTCTCGAAGAACAAGGAAGATCATGCCAAGCACTTGCGTTTGGTACTCGATAAGCTCAGAGAACACAAGTTCTATGCCAAGTTCTCCAAGTGTGAATTTTGGCTCGATGAGGTTCTTTATCTTGGTCATATCATCTCTGACAAGGGCATTGCCGTGAATCCTGAGAAGGTGTCTACAATTATGAATTGGGAACCTCCTCAGAACATGAAGCAACTCCGTAGCTTCCTCGGTCTCGCAAGCTACTGTCGAAGATTCGTTGAAAACTTTTCTAAGATCGTGAAGCCTCTCTCTAATCTTCTCCAGAAGCACGTCAAGTACATTTGGTCTCCGGAGTGTGACATTGCTTTCAACACTTTGAAAGAGAAAATAATCACTGCTCCAGTTCTCACTCCGCTTGATGAATCCAAGCCGTACGAGGTCTTTTGTGATGCCTCTCTCCAAGGTCTTGGCGCAGTGTTGATGCAAGAGAAGAAAGTTGTTGCTTATACCTCTCGCTAGTTGAAGCCCAATGAGAAGAACTACCCCACTCATGATCTCGAGTTGGCGGCAATTGTGCATGCTCTTTTGACTTGGAGACATCTCTTATTGGGAAGAAAAGTGGACATTTTCACTGATCACAAGAGTCTCAAGTACATCATCACTCAGCCTAATCTCAACCTCAGGCAAACTCGATGGGTCGAAATGATTCAAGAGTATAATCCGAGTATCGAGTATACTCCAGGCAAGGCCAATGTGATTGCTGACGCATTGAGCAGGAAGGCTTATTGCAACAGTCTTATTCTCAAGCCTTATCAACCCGAGCTTTGTGAAGCTTTCCGCAAACTCAATCTGCAAGTTGTTCCTCAAGGTTTCCTCGCCAACCTTCAAGTCTCTCCTACCTTGGAAGACCAGATTCGCCAAGCCCAGCTTCTTGATGCTATGATGAAAAAGGTGAAGATTGGGATTGCCAAGAGTCAACCCAAGTACAAGTGCTACCGCCTTGATGACAAGGATACTCTCTACTTCGAGGATCGTATTGTTGTGCCCAAAGGTGATCTCCGTAAAGTGATCATGAACGAGGCTCACAATTCTCTCCTCTCCAACCACCCTGGGAGTACGAAGATGTATCAGGACCTAAAGCAAGCTTATTGGTGGACTCGAATGAAGCACGAGATTGCTCAATTCATGAACGAATGTGATGTCTGCAGAAGAGTGAAGGCAGAACACCAAAGGCCAGCTGGTGTCCTCCAACCTCTTCCCATTCCAGAATGGAAGTTTGACCACATTGAAATGGACAGCGTGGCAATGATGCTATATTCATTGTCATCGACAAACTCACTAAAGTGGCTCACTTTCTGCCTATCAAAGAGTCAATCACTGCAGCTCAATTGGCAGAACTCTATACCTCTCGAATTGTCTCTCTGCACGGTATTCCACAAGTGATCTCTTCAGACCGTGGCAGCATTTTTACCTCCAAGTTTTGGGATTCTTTTCAGAAGGCCATGGGCACTAACATCCGCTTCAGCACAGCTTTCCATCCTCAAACTAGCGGTCAAGTCGAGCGTGTCAATCAGATTCTTGAAGATATGCTCAGGGCTTGTGTGATCTCCTTCGGCATGAAGTGGGAGGATTGTCTTCCATATGCTGAATTCTCCTACAACAACAATTTTCAAGCATGTTCGGGCAAGGCCCCATTTGAAATCATGTATGGCAGGAAGTGTCGTACCCCTCTCAACTGGTCCGAAACCGGTGAACGTCAGCTTCTCGGAAATGACTTAATCACAGAGGCAGAGGAAATGTGCAAAGTCATTCGAGATAACCTCAAAGCAGCCCAATCCCGCCAGAAGAGCTACTATGACAGTAAGCACCGTGATTTGGCTTTCGAGATCGGAGATCATGTTTACCTCCGCGTCTCTCCTATGAAAGGTACTCGTCGCTTCGGTATCAAAGGGAAGCTTGCCCCTAGATACGTGGGACCTTTCAAGATTGTCAGCAAGAGAGGCGATCTCGCCTATCAACTTGAGCTTCCTTCAAACTTTGCAAATGTTCATGACGTGTTCCATGTCTCTCAGCTCCGAAAGTGCCTCAAGACTCCGGACCGCACCGTCAACTTCGAGGACATTGAGCTCCAAAAAGATCTCTCTTATCGTGAGCACCCAGTTGCTATTCTTGAAGAGACTGAACGCAAGACTCGCAACAAGTCAATCATATTCCTCAAAGTCAAGTGGTCACACCATTCCGACCATGAAGCTACCTGGGAACGCGAGGATCACCTCCGTTCTGAATACCCGGCATTCTTTCAGTCCTAGATCTCGGGACGAGATCCTTTCGTAGTGGTGGAGTGTTGTAACACCCCGGATATGACTTTCCCAATATGTATTCCAACTCTTGCCGTTTCCGGCCTTAAGTTATTTTATTTTCTCGGGTTCGGGTTTTTGTCTCTGTGTGTTGTTATCGTGTTCATACATCTCTTATCATGTCATCATGTGCATTGCATTTGCATACGTGTTCATCTCATGCATTCGAGCATTTTCCCCGTTGTCCGTTTTGCATTCCGGCGCTTCGTTCTCCACCGGTGGTCATTTCTACCTTTCTTTCGTGTGTGGGGATTAAACATTTCCGGATTGGACCGAAACTTGCCAAGCGGCCTTGGTTTACTACCGGTAGACCGCCTGTCAAGTTTCGTATCATTTGGACTTCGTTTGATGCTCCAACGGTTAACCGAGGGACCGAAAAGGCTTCGTGTGCGTTGCAGACCAACACCCCTCAAAGTTGGCCCAAAACCCACAAAAACCCTCTCCATCATCTAGAGCGTTCGATCACCATCGCGTGGCCAAAAACCGCACCTCATTTGCACTCTCCTAGCTCCCTCTATGCCTATATATAGACCCCTCCTCTAAATTCGTGGATCCCCTCTCCCAAACCCTAAAATTTTCGTCTCCTCTGCCGTCAGACGTGTCCACACCCGCCAGACACGCCCGCGCCGCCACGCCCGACCACTCAGGAGCCGCCACGTGGCTGCCGCCTCCTCCCACCGCCGCGGCCCGCCCGGCCCGCAACGGCCCCCCGCGGCCCGGTCGCCGCCTCCCCGCGCCTCCTGCGCCCCGCCGCCCGCCGCCTTCGCCTCGCCGGCCGGCGCCGCCACGTCGCCGCCGTTCGCCTCACCGCCGTTCGCCGACCCCGCGCCCGCGCCGCCTCGTCCTCCTCGCCGCCGGATCCGGCCGGAGGAGGCCGGATCTACTCCTCCCCTGCCTCCCCACCGCTCCATCGGACTCGCCTTGGGCCGCGTGCCACCGAACCCTAGATCTGGAGGTCCAAATTTTCTTCTAAGTCTCCGTTTTTCCTGATTCAAATGCCCTTTTTCATCATGCTATATCTCCGCATCCGTAGCTCCGTTTTGAGCATATAGCATATCAAAATGTTCGTCTCAGAGAGTACATCATTTCATCTCATTGCATCATTTTCATTTGAGTTCATCTTGATGCCCGAAATGCTATTAGAATAGTGCTACTTGTGATATTTGTCAGATCTGCTGCTCCATTTAGATATTTGTCATTTTTGCCATGATTATTGTGTGCATGATATGCCCATGAGCTCTACATATGTTTTGTTAAGGGTTTTGCCATCTTTCCAAAGGTGCAACCCATGTATTTTTGTGATGTGTGTGGTGACTAGCACAAGCTTGCAAAGTGAGGCACTTGGTAATGCTGATTTTAGGGACTTAGCATTTCCACTAAGTCTTTGAGCTGTTTATCTCATATGGCCATATGTTCATGTTGTTTCCTAGTGATCCGTGCCTCTTTTGAGGATGATTAGTAAGGATGTTTTGTTAATCTTGTAGTGCTCTATCCATCCATGTCTTTGTTTGCAATTATGGAGCACCCTAGCTTGAGTCAGTCGAGCTCTACTTTTGTCATTTCGTGAATCTGGGCAGATTGTCTACTTGTTAGCGATTTTGTCGGTGATGTTGTAGTTGATCCGTGCATGCTATGCTATTGTTCTTGCCATGTCTAGCTTGCATTTTGTGTATTCTTGATGGGTGTATGCTTAGCTTGTAATGACTTGCTCTGTAGTGAGTGCAGCGTGCTTGTAAACATGCCTACTTGATACCTGTTTCAGCATGCTCCAGTTTTCACTAAGTCTGTGATCTGATTATGTTTTTGCCATGTTCACATGCTTGCAATTGTATTTTCTGATCCCTTTTGGCTCAAGGTCACTAAGGGGCTTTTATTAATCTCTTTGAGTAGCTCCATGCCATGCTTTACTTTGCCATGTTCAGGTCCTGTAGCATATAGTTTTCATGCTCCGAAGAGTGCTATCTGATCTAAAATTCCAGACAAATGTTAATTTCACTAAGTCTGAAATCTGTTTACCATATGCATTTTTGCCATGCTTGTTTGAACCTGTATCAAGTAGGCATTTTTGCCATGCTTGTTTGAACCTGCAAAGTTGTCAGAGTTGACTGGATCCTCGAAAGCAAACTCAACGGGCTCCTCGTTAGCGAACTCGTCTCCCGGCTCTACCCAAACAAGCAACAAGGACACAATCAACCACGTGCAAGGATCAAACAATATGATGCAAGGATGATATGCTATGCGAGATGCGATGCGGGTTGCATATGCAAGATTTCACAAGGGATGCATGAACCTTTCCTTAACTTGGGAATCCAAGTGTGCCACTGGAAAGATGAGATGAAATCGCTTGAAAATGATATAAAGAACGCCGGAATCGGAGTTACGGTTTGGAAATGGCAAACGACTCAAATATGACCACGTTCTGCGATTTACGGCAAGTAGTCATCTAAATGCAACAAGATGAACATGCTACAGCACCCAAACATGACAACAAAATACATGGAAGGGATGCATTCAAGATGCTTAACAAAAGTCTAGCACTGAGCTACGACCAATTCATCCATTAACAGGTTCAAACAAGCATGTCAAAAATGCATATGGTAAACAGATCTCAGACTTAGTGAAATTAACACCTGTCTGGAATTTCAGATCAGATAGCACTCTTCGGAGCATGAAAACTATATGCTACAGGACCTGAACATGGCAAAGTAAAGCATGGAATGGAGCTACTCAAAGATCTTAACAAAAGTCCCTTAGTGACCTTGGGCCAAAAGGGATCAGAAAATACAATTGCAAGCATGTGAACATGGCAAAAACATAATCAGATCACAAACTTGGTGAAAACTGGAGCATGCTGAAACAGGTATCAAGTAGGCATGTTTACGAGCT
Organism: Triticum urartu; assembly: GCF_003073215.2. NCBI lineage: Eukaryota > Viridiplantae > Streptophyta > Magnoliopsida > Poales > Poaceae > Triticum > Triticum urartu. Next base: position 53,949,613 of record NC_053023.1, read on the forward strand.
CGATGCACTCACTACAGAGCAAGTCATGACAAGCTAAGCATACCCATCAATAATACACAAAATGCAAGCTAGACATGGCAAGAACAATAGCATAGCATGCACGGATCAACTACAACATCACCGGCAAAATCGCTAACAAGTAGACAATCTGCCCAGATTCACGAAATGACAAAAGTAGAGCTCGATTGACTCAAGCTAGGGTGCTCCATAATTGCAAACAAAGACATGGATGGATAGAGCACTACAAGATTAACAAAACATCCTTACTGATCATCCTCAAAAGAGGCACGGATCACTAGGAAACAACATGAACATATGGCCATATGAGATAAACAGCTCAAAGACTTAGTGGAAATGCTAAGTCCCTGAAATCAGCATTACCAAGTGCCTCACTTTGCAAGATTGTTCTAGTCACCACACACATCACAAAAATACATGGGTTGCACCTCTAGAAAGATGGCAAAACCCTTAACAAAACATATGTAGAGCTCATGGGCATATCATGCACACAATAATCATGGCAAAAATGACAAATATCTAAATGGAGCAGCAGATCTGACAAATATCTCAAGTAGCACTCTTCTAACAGCATTTCGGGCATCAAGATGAACTCAAATGAAAATGATGCAATGAGATGAAATGATGTACTCTCTGAGACGAAATTTTGATATGCTATATGCTCAAAATGGAGCTACGGATGCGGAGATATAGCATGATGAAAAAAAGGCATTTGAATCTGGAAAAACGGGGACTTAGAAGAAAATTTGGACCTCCGGATCTAGGGTTCGGTGGCACGCGGCCCGAGGCGAGTCCGGCGAGGTCACCGCGGCTCCGGCGAGCCCAATGGAGCGGCGGGGAGGCAGGGGAGGAGTAGATCCGGCCTCCTCCGGCAGGATCCGGCGGCGAGGAGGATGAGGCGGCGCGAGCGCGGTGTCGGCGGAGCGGGGTGGCGCGGTGTCGGTGGCCGGCGGCGAGGCGAACCGCGGCGGCGTGGCGGTGCCGGCCAGCGAGGCGAAGGCGGCGAGGCAGCGGCGTCGGGCGGCGGGGCGCAGGAGGCGGCGACCGGGCCGCGGGGGCCCGCTGCGGGCCGGGCGGGCCGCGGCGGTGGGAGGAGGCGGCGACCATGTGGCGGCTCCTGAGTGGTCGGGCGTGGCGGCGCGGGCGTGTCCGGCGGGTGTGGACACGTACGGCAGCGGAGGAGACGAAAATTTTAGGGTTTGGGAGAGGGGATCCGCGAATTTAGTGGAGGGGTCTATATATAGGCATAGAGGGAGTTAGGAGAGTCCAAATGAGGTGTGGTTTTCGGCCACGCGATCGTGATCAAACGCTCTAGATGATGGAGAGGGTTTTGGTGGGTTTTGGGCCAACTTGGAGGGGTGTTGGGCTGCAACACACACGAGGCCTTTTTAGTCCCTCGGTTAACCGTTGGAGCATCAAACGAAGTCCAAATGATACGAAACTTGACAGGCGGTCTACCGGTAGTAAACCAAGGCCGCTTGGCAAGTCTCGGTCCAATCCGGAAATGTTTAATCCCCACACACGAAAGAAAGGTAGAAATGACCACCGGAGGAGAACGAAGCGCCGGAATGCAAAATGGACAACGGGGAAAATGCTCGAATGCATGAGATGAACACGTATGCAAATGCAATGCACATGATGACATGATAAGAGATGCATGACCACGATAACAACACATGGAGACAAAAATCCGAACCCAAGAAAATAAAATAACTTAAGGCCGGAAACGGCAAGAGTTGGAATACATATTGGGAAAGTCATATCTGGGGTGTTACAACACTCCACCACTACGAAAGGATCTCGTCCCAAGATCTAGGACTGAAAGAATGCCGGGTATTCAAAACGGAGGTGATCCTCGCGTTCCCAGGTAGCTTCACGGTCGGAATGGTGTGACCAATTGACTTTGAGGAATTTGTTTGACTTGTTGCGAGTCTTGCGTTCAGTCTCTTCAAGAATAGCAACTGGGTGCTCACGATAAGAGAGATCTTCTTGGAGCTCAATGTCCTCGAAGTTGACGGTGCGGTCCGGAGTCTTGAAGCACTATCGGAGCTGAGAGACATGGAACACGTCATGAACATTTGCAAAGTTTGAAGGAAGCTCAAGTTGATAGGCGAGATCGCCTCTCTTGCTAACAATCTTGAAAGGTCCCACGTATCTAGGGGCAAGCTTCCCTTTGATACCGAAGCGACGAGTACCTTTCATAGGAGAGACGCGGAGGTAAACATGATCTCCAATCTCGAAAGCCAAATCACGGTGCTTACTGTCATAGTAGCTCTTCTGGCGGGATTGGGCTGCTTTGAGGTTATCTCGAATGACTTTTCACATTTCCTCTGCCTCTGTGATTAAGTCATTACCCAAAAGCTGACGTTCACCGGTTTCGGACCAGTTGAGAGGGGTACGACACTTCCTGCCATACATAATTTCAAATGGGGCCTTGCCCGAACATGCTTGAAAACTGTTGTTGTAGGAGAATTCAGCATATGGAAGACAATCCTCCCACTTTATGCTGAAGGAGATCACACAAGCCCTGAGCATATCTTCAAGAATCTGGTTGACACGCTCGACTTGACCGCTAGTTTGAGGATGGAAAGTTGTGCTGAAGCGGATGTTGGTGCCCATGGCCTTCTGAAAAGAATCCCAAAACTTGGAGGTAAAGATGCTGCCACGGTCTGAAGAGATCACTTGTGGAATACCGTGCAGAGAGACAATTCGAGAGGTATAGAGTTCCGCCAATTGAGCTACAGTGATTGACTCTTTGATAGGCAGAAAGTGAGCCACTTTAGTGAGTTTGTCGATGACAACGAATACAGCATCATTGCCACGTTTGGACTTTGTAAACCCAGTCACGAAGTCCATTTCAATGTGGTCAAACTTCCATTGTGGAATTGCAAGAGGTTGGAGGAGACCAGCTAGCCTTTGGTGTTCTGCCTTCACTCTTCTGCAGACATCACATTCGTTCACGAATTGAGCAATCTCGCGCTTCATTTGAGTCCACCAATAAGCCTGCTTGAGGTCCTGATACATCTTCGTACTCCCAGGGTGGATGGAGAGCAGATAATTGTGAGCCTCGTTCATGATCACTTTACGGAGATCACCTTTGGGCACAACAATACGATCCTCGAAGAAGAGAGTATCCTTGTCATCAAGGCGGTAGCACTTGTACTTGGGTTGACTCTTGGGAATCCCGATAGAAACTGGCATTGGGCTCTGGGTTAATAGGTTAGTGATGTCTACTACGCAACCTTCTTCTTGTAGACGTTGTTGGGCCTGCAAGTGCACAGGTTTGTAGGACAGTAGCAAATTTCCCTCAAGTGGATGACCTAAGGTTTATCAATCCGTAGGAGGCGTAGGATGAAGATGGTCTCTCTCAAGCAACCCTGCAACCAAATAACAAAGAATCTCTTGTGTCCCCAACACACCCAATACAATGGTAAATTGTATAGGTGCACTAGTTCGGCGAAGAGATGGTGATACAAGTGCAAAATAGATAGTGGATATAGGTTTTTGTAAACTGAAAGTATAAAAACAGCAAGGTAGCGAGTGGTAAAAGTGAGCGTAAACGGTATTGCAATGATAGGAAACAAGGCCTAGGGTTCATACTTTCACTAGTGCAAGTTCTCTCAACAATAATAACATAGATAGATCATATAACGAGCCCTCAACATGCAACAAAGAGTCACTCCGAAGCCACTAATAGCGGAGAACAAACGTAGAGATTATGGTAGGGTACGAAACCACCTCAAAGTTATTCTTTCAAATCAATCCGTTGGGCTATTCCTATAAGTGTCACAAACAACCCTGGAGTTTTTACTAGAATAACACCTTAAGATACAAATCAACCAAAACCCTAATGTCACCTAGATACTCCATTGTCACCTCAAGTATCCGTGGGCATGATTATACGATATGCATCACACAATCTCAGATTTATCCAACCAACATAAAAGTACTTCAAATAGTGCCCCAAAGTTTCTACCGGAGAATCAAGAACGTGTGACAACCCCTATGCATAGGTTCACGGGCGGAACCCGCAAGTTGGTCACCAAAACATACATCAAGTGGCACATGATATCCCATTGTCACCATAGATAAGCACGGAAAGACATACATCAAGTGTTCATAAAAGAATCAATCCGATAAGATAACTTCAAAGGGGAAACTCAATTCATCACAAGAGAGTAGAGGGGAAGAAGAAACATAAGATCCAACTACAATAGCAAAGCTCGGGATACATCAAGATCGGGCCATAGATGGAACACGAGAGAGAACACGAGAGAGAGAGAGATCAAACACATAGCTACTGCTACATACCCTCAGCCCCGAGGGTGAACTACTCCCTCCTCGTCATGGATAGCGCCGGGATGATGAAGATGGCCACCGGAGATGGATCCCCCCTCCGACAGGGTACCAGAAAGGGGTCCCGATAGGTTTTTGGTGGTTCTGGAGGCTTGCGGCGGCGTAACTCCCGATCTATGTTGCTCCCCGATGTTTTAGGGTATATGGAGATATATAGGCGGAAGAAATACGTCAGGGGGGCCACGAGGGGCCCACGAGGCAGGGGGGCGCGCCCAGGGAGCGAGGGCGCGCCCTCCACCCTCGTGACCGCCTCGTGGCTCTTCTGACGTGGGGTCCAAGTCCATCAGGTGGGTTTCCTTCCAAAAATAACTTCTCCAGTTGATTTCGTTCCGTTTTGACTCCGTCTGATATTCCTTTTCCTCGAAATACTGAAATAGGCATAAAACAGCAAATCTGGGCTGGGCCTCCGGTTAATAGGTTAGTCCCAAAAATAATATAAAAGTGGAAAATAAAGCCCAATATAGTCCAAAACAGTAGATAAAGTAGCATGGAGCAATCAAAAATTATAGATACGTTGGAGACGTATCAAGCATCCCCAAGCTTAATTCCTGCTCGTCCTCGAGTAGGTAAATGATAAAAAAGATAATTTTTGATGCGGAGTGCTACTTCGCATAATTTCAATGTAATTCTTCTTACTTGTGATATGAATATTCAGATCCGAAAGATTCAAGACAAAAGTTCATATTGACATAAAAATAATAATACTTCAAGCATACTAATCAAAGTAATCATGTCTTCTCAAAATAGCATGGCAAAAGAAAGTTCATCCCTACAAAATCATATAGTTAGGCTATGCTTCATTTTCGTCACACAAAGATGTTCCCAACTTCTATACCCCCGATGACAAGCCAAGCAATTGTTTCATACTTAAATAATCTCAAACTTTTTCAACCTTCACGCAATACATGAGCGTGAGCCATGGATATAGCACTATGGGTGGAATAGAATATGATGATGGGGATTGTGTGGAGAAGACAAAAAAGGAGAAAGTCTCACATTGACGAGGCTAATCAATGAGCTATGGAGATGCCCATCAATTGATGTTAATGCAAGGAGTAGGGATTGCCATGCAACGGATGCACTAGAGCTAAGAATGCTCAACAAAAGAAAACTAATGGGTGTGCATCCAACTTGCTTGCTCATGAAGACCTAGGGCATTTTGAGGAAGCCCATCGTTGGAATATACAAGCCAAGTTCTATAATGAAAAATTCCCACTAGCATGAACAAGACAACTTATGAGACTCACTATATGAAATCATGGTGCTACTTTGAAGCACAATATATGAGACTCACTACATGAAGAACAAGGTGCTACTTTGAAGCACAAGTGTGGAAAAAGAGATAGTAGCATTGCCCTTTTTATTTTCTCTTTTTTTGGGGCCTTTCTTTTTTTTCCTTTTGGCCTTTCTCTCTTTTTTTTGATTGGTCAATGCTCTAATGATGATGATCATCACACTTCTATTGATTACAACATAATGATTACAACTCGATACTAGAACAGGATATGACTCTATATGAATGCCTCCGACGGTGTACCGGGATGGTGCAATGAATCAAGAGTGACATGTATGAAAAATAATGCATGGTGGCTTTGCCACAAATACGATGTCAACTACAAGATCATGCAATGTCAATATGACAAAAGTAAAGCATGTCATGATGATGATGATGATGATGGTGGTGGAAGTTGCATGGCAATATATCTCGGAATGGCTATGGAAATGCCATGATAGGTAGGTATGGTGGCTGTTTTGAGGAAGATATAGGGAGGTTTATGTGTGAAAGAGCGTATCATATCACGGGGTTGGATGCACCGGCGAAGTTTGCACCAACTCTCAATGTGAGAAAGGGCAATGCACGGTACCGAAGAGGCTAGCAAATGCCGGAAAGATAAAAGTGTGTATAATCCATGGACTCAACATTAGTCAAAAGAACTCATATACTTATTGCAAAAATTTAGAAGTCATCAAAAATCAAGTACTACGCGCATGCTCCTAGGGGGATAGATTGGTAGGAAAAGACCATCGCTCGTCCCCGACCGCCACTCATAAGGATGCACAAGCCAGGTACACTTCATGCTTCAAATTTGTTACACAACTTTAACCATACGTGCATGCTACGGGACTTGCTAACTTCAACACAAGTATTTATCAAATTCACAACTACTCAACTAGCACGACTATGATATTATCACCTCCATATCTCAAAACAATTATCAAGCATCAAACTTATCTTAGTATTCAACCCACTAAAAAGAAAGTTTCACATATCTTGAATACCAAGTATATTAACATTAAGCAAATTACCATGCTATTAACGACTCTAAAAATAATCTAAGTGAAGCATAAGAGATCAAGTTTCTTTAAAACAAACCACCACCGTGCTCTAAAAGATCTAAGTGAAGCACTAGAGCAAAAATTATCACGCTCAAAAAGATATAAGTGAAGCACATAGAGTAAACTATCAAGCTCAAAAGATATAAGTGAAGCACATAGAGTATTCTAACAAATTTCAATTCATACATGGCTCTCTCAAAAGGTGTGTACAGAAAGGATGATTTTGGTAGACTAACAAGAAAAGACACAAATAATACAAGACGCTCCAAGCAAAACACATATCATGTGGTGAATAAAAATATAGCTCCAAGTAAATTACCGATGGAAGTGGACGAAAGAGGGGATGCCTTCCGGGGCATCCCCAAGCTTTGACTTTTTGGTGTCCTTGGATTATCTTGGGGGTGTCATGGGCATCCCCAAGCTTAGGATCTTGCCACTCCTTGTTCCATAATCCATCAAAAGAATTCACCCAAAACTTGAAAACTTCACAACACAAAACTCAGTAGAAATCTCGTGAGCTCCGTTAGAGAAAGAAAACAAAAGACTACTTTAAGGTACTTTAGTGAACTTTTTCTTTATTTGTATTTGTGTTAAACCTACTGTATTCCAACTTCTCTATGGTTTATAAACTATTTTACTAGCCATAGATTCATCAAAATAAGCAAACAACACACGCAAAACAGAATCTGTCAAAAACAGAACAGTCTGTAGTAATCTGTTACTAACGCAAACTTCTGGAACCCAAAAAATTCTACCAAAATTAGACGACCTGGGAAATTTGTTTATTGATCAGCAGCAATTGGAATCACTATTTTATCACGTTCTGGTGATTTTTGACAATTCTGGAACTGAGCGCAAAGATTCTGGAAATTACAGCAAGATCAAATAACTATCTTCCAAGAAGATCGAATAGGTTTAACTTGGCACAAACACTAATTAAAAGATAAAACCACATCTAAACAGAAGCTAGATGGATTATTTATTACTAAACAGAACCAAAAAGTAAGAAACTAAAATAAAATTGGGTTGCCTCCCAACAAGCGCTATCGTTTAACGCCCCTAGCTAGGCATGATGATTTCAACGATGCTCAAATAAAAGATAAGAATTGTAATATAACGAGAGCATCATAAAGAATATGACTATCACATTTAAGTCTAACATACTTTCTATGCATAGGGATTTTGTGAGCAAACAACTTGTGGGAACAAGAATCAACTTTCATAGGAAGGTAAAACAAGCATAACTTCAAAACTTTAAGCACATAGAGAGGAAACTTGATATTATTGCAATTCCTACAAGCATATGTTCCTCCCTCATAATAATTTCCAGTAGCATCATGAATGAATTCAAAAATATAACCAGCACCTAAAGCATTCTTTTCATGATCTACAAGCATATAAAATTTACTACTCTCCACATAAGCAAATTTCTTCTCAGTCGGAATAGTGGGAGTAAACTCAACAAAATAATTATCGTGAGATTGAAAATTGAAATCAAGATGACAAGTTTCATTGTTATTATTATTCTTTAAAGCATACGTTCATCACAATAATCATCATAGATAGGAGGCATGCTTTCATCATAGTAAATTTGCGAATCAAAACTTGGGGAACAAAAAATATCATCTTCATCAAACATAGCTTCCCCAAGCTTGTGGCTTTGCATATCATTAGCATCATGGATATTCAAAGAATTCATACTAACAACATTGCAATCATGCTCATCATTCAAATATTTAGTGCCAAACATTTTAGAGAACTCTTCTTCTAGCATTTGAGCACAATTATCCTTTCCATAGTACTCACGAAAGATATTAAAAAGATGAAGCGTATGAGACAAACTCAATTCCATTTTTTTGTAGTTTTCTTTTATAAACTAAACTTGTGATAAAACAAGAAACTAAAAGACTCGATTGCAAGATCTAAGATATACCTTCAAGCACTCACCTCCCCGGCAACGGCGCCAGAAAAGAGCTTGATGTCTACTACGCAACCTTCTTCTTGTAGACGTTGTTGGGCCTGCAAGTGCACAGGTTTGTAGGACAGTAGCAAATTTCCCTCAAGTGGATGACCTAAGGTTTATCAATCCGTAGGAGGCGTAGGATGAAGATGGTCTCTCTCAAGCAACCCTGCAACCAAATAACAAAGAGTCTCTTGTGTCCCCAACACACCCAATACAATGGTAAATTGTATAGGTGCACTAGTTCGGCGAAGAGATGGTGATACAAGTGCAAAATAGATAGTAGATATAGGTTTTTGTAAACTGAAAATATAAAAACAGCAAGGTAGCGAGTGGTAAAAGTGAGGCGTAAACGGTATTGCAATGATAGGAAACAAGGCCTAGGGTTCATACTTTCACTAGTGCAAGTTCTCTCAACAATAATAACATAGATAGATCATATAACGAGCCCTCAACATGCAACAAAGAGTCACTCCGAAGCCACTAATAGCGGAGAACAAACGTAGATATTATGGTAGGGTACGAAACCACCTCAAAGTTATTCTTTCAAATCAATCCGTTGGGCTATTCCTATAAGTGTCACAAACAACCCTGGAGTTTTTACTAGAATAACACCTTAAGATACAAATCAACCAAAACCCTAATGTCACCTAGATACTCCATTGTCACCTCAAGTATCCGTGGGCATGATTATACGATATGCATCACACAATCTCAGATTTATCCAACCAACATAAAAGTACTTCAAATAGTGCCCCAAAGTTTCTACCAGAGAATAAAGAACGTGTGCCAACCCCTATGCATAGGTTCATGGGCGGAACCCGCAAGTTGGTCACCAAAACATACATCAAGTGGCACATGATATCCCATTGTCACCATAGATAAGCACGGCAAGACATACATCAAGTGTTCATAAAAGACTCAATCCGATAAGATAACTTCAAATGGGAAACTCAATTCATCACAAGAGAGTAGAGGGGGAGAAGAAACATAAGATCCAACTACAATAGCAAAGCTCGGGATACATCAAGATCGTGCCATAGATGGAATACGAGAGAGAACACGAGAGAGAGAGAGAGATCAAACACATAGCTACTGGTACATGCCCTCAGCCCCGAGGGTGAACTACTCCCTCCTCGTCATGGATAGCACCGGGATGATGAAGATGGCCACCGGAGATGGATCCCCCCTCCGGCAGGGTACTGGAAAGGGGTCCCGATTGGTTTTTGGTGGTTCTAGAGGCTTGCGGCGGCGGAACTCCCGATCTATGTTGCTCCCCGATGTTTTTAGGGTATATGGAGATATATAGGCGGAAGAAGTACGTCAGGGGGGCCACGAGGGGCCCACGAGGCAGGGGCGCGCCCAGGGGGAGAGGGCGCGCCCTCCACCCTCGTGACCGCCTCGTGGCTCTTCTGACGTGGGGTCCAAGTCCATCAGGTGGGTTTCCTTCCAAAAATAACTTCTCTAGTTGATTTCGTTCTGTTTTGACTCCGTCTGATATTCCTTTTCCTCGAAATACTGAAATAGGCATAAAACAGCAAATCTGGGATGGGCCTCCGGTTAATAGGTTAGTCCCAAAAATAATATAAAAGTGGAAAATAAAGCCCAATATTGTCCAAAACAGTAGATAAAGTAGCATGGAGCAATCAAAAATTATAGATACGTTGGAGACGTATCAGTTAGTCCCAAAAATGATATAAAAGTGTATAATAAAGCCCATAGACATCCAAAAGAGTAGATAATATAGCATGGAGCAATCAAAAATTATAGATACGTTGGAGACATATCAGCATCCCCAAGCTTAATTCCTGCTCGTCCTCGAATAGGTAAATGATAAAAACAGAATTTTTGATGCGGAGTGCTACTTCGCATAATTTCAATGTAATTCTTATTAATTGTGGTATGAATATTCAGATACATAAGATTCAAGACAAAAGTTCATACTGACATAAAAATAATAATACTTCAAGCATACTAACTAAGCAATTATGTCTTCTCAAAATAACATGGCCAAAGAAAGTTATCCCTACAAAATCATATAGTCTGGCTATGCTCCATCTTCATCACACAAAATATTTAAATCATGCACAACCCCGATGACAAGCCAGGCAATTGTTTCATACTTTGGATGTTCTCAAACTTTTTCAATCTTCACGCAATAGATGAGCGTGAGCCATGGACATATCACTACAGGTGGAATAGAATGGTGGTTGTGGAGAAGATAAAAAGGAGAAGATAGTCTCACATCAACTAGGCGTATCAACGGGCTATGGAGATGCCCATCAATAGATATCAATGTGAGTGAGTAGGGATTGCCATGCAACGGATGCACTAGAGCTATAAGTATATGAAAGCTCAAAAAGAAACTAAGTGGGTGTGCATCCAACTTGCTTGCTCATTAAGACCTAGGGCAATTTGAAGAAGCCTATCATTGGAATATACAAGCCAAGTTCTATAATGTAAGATTCCCGCTAGTATATGAAAGTGACAACATAGGAGACTCTCTATCATGAAGATCATGGTGCTACTTTGAAGCACAAGTGTGGTAAAAGGATAGTAGCATTGCCCCTTCTCTCTTTTTCTCTCATTTTTTTATATATTATATTTTTATTTGGGCTTTTTCTCTTTTTATGGCCTCTTTTTTCCTTTTTTTTATTTTTCGTCCGGAGTCTCATCCCGACTTGTGGGGGAATCATAGTCTCCATCATCCTTTCCTCACTGGGACAATGCTCTAATAATGATGATCATCACACTTATTTTTACTTACAACTCAAGAGTTACAACTCGATACTTAGGAAAAGATATGACTCTATATGAATGCCTCCGCCGGTGTACCGGGATGTGCAATGATGCATGAGTGACATGTATGAAAGAATTATGAACAGTGGCTTTGCCACAAATACGATGTCAACTACATGATCATGCTAAGCAATATGACAATGATGGAGTGTATCATAAACGGAACGGTGGAAAGTTGCATGGCAATATATCTCGGAATGGCTATGGAAATGCCATAATAGGTAGGTATGGTGGCTGTTTTGAGGAAGGTATATGGTGGGTGTATGATACCGACGAAAGGTGCGCGGTATTAGAGAGGCTAGCAAAGGTGGAAGGGTGAGAGTGCGTACATCCATGGACTCAGCATTAGTCATAAATAACTCATATACTTATTGCAAAAATCTACAAGTTATCAAAGCAAAGTAATACGCACATGCTCCTAGGGGGATAGATTGGTACGAAAAGACCATCGCTCGTCCCCGACCGCCACTCATAAGGAAGACAATCAATAAATAAATCATGCTCCGACTTCATCACATAACGGTTCACCATATGTGCATGCTATGGGAATCACAAGCTTCAACACAAGTATTTCTCAAATTCACAACTACTCAACTAGCATGACTTTAATATCACCATCTTTATATCTCAAAACAATTATCAAGTATCAAACTTCTCATAGTATTCAACACACTCATAAGAAAGTTTTATTATTAATCTTGCATACCAAGCATATTAGGATTTTAAGCAAATTACCATGCTATTAAGACTCTCAAAATAATCTAAGTGAAGTATGCGAGTTCATCTATTTCTTCAGAATAAAACTACCACCATGCTCTAAAAGATATAAGTGAAGCACTAGAGCAACAACAAACTACTCTGAAAGATATAAGTGAAGATCAATGAGTAGTTGAATAATTATGCAACTATGTGAAGACTCTCTAACATTTAAGAATTTCAGATCTTGATACTTTATTCAAACAGCAAGCAACACAAAAGAAAATAAAATGACGCTCCAAGCAAAACACATATCATGTGGTAAATAAAAATATAGCTCCAAGTAAAGTTACCGATGAACGAAGACGAAAGAGGGGATGCCTTCCGGGGCATCCCCAAGCTTAGGCTCTTGGTTGTCCTTGAATATTACCTTGGGGTGCCTTGGGCATCCCCAAGCTTAGGCTCTTGCCACTCCTTATTCCATAGTCCATCGAATCCTTACCCAAAACTTGAAAACTTCACAACACAAAACTTAAAGTAGAAAACTTGTGAGCTCCGTTAGTATAAGAAAATAAATCACTACTTCAAGGTACTGTAATGAAATCATTCTTAATTTATATTGGTGTTAAACCTACTGTATTCCAACTTATCTATGGTTCATACCCTCCGATACTACTCATAGATTCATCAAAGTAAGCAAACAACACATCGAAAACAGAATCTGTCAAAAACAGAACAGTCTGTAGTAATCTGGATCAAACGTATACTTATGGGGCTCATAAAATTCTCAAATAAATTGCTGGATCTGAGTAATTTATCTATTAATCATCTTCAGAAAGAATTAACTAAATATAACTCTCCAAATAAACATGGCAGCAATTCTCGTGAGCGCTAAAGTTTCTGTTTTTTACAGCATGATCAACAAGACTTTCCCCAAGTCTTCCCAAAGGTTCTACTTGGCACAGACACTAATTAAAATCATAAAACCACATCTAAACAGAGGCTAGATGAATTATTTATTACTAAACAGGAACAAAAAGCAAGGAACTAAAATAAAATTGGGTTACCTCCCAACAAGCGCTATCGTTTAACGCCCCTAGCTAGGCATGATGATTTCAATGATGCTCACATAAAAGATAAGAATTGAAACATAAATAGAGCATCATGAAGAATATTGCTAATACATTTAAGTCTAACCCACTTCCTATGCATAGGTATTTTGTGAGGAAACAACCTATGGGAACAATAATCAACTAGCATAGGAAGGCAGAACAAGCATAACTTTAAAACTTTAAGCACATAGAGAGGAAACTTGATATTATTGCAATTCCTACAAGCATATGTTCCTCCCTGAAAATAATTTTCAGTAGTATCATGAATGAATTCAACAATATAACCAGCACCTAAAGCATTCTTTTCATGATCTACAAGCATAGAAATTTTATTACTCTCCGCATAAGCAAAATTCTTCTCATTCGGGATAGTGGGAGTATCATTAGTGACTTGAATACTATAAATTGTTTCCACATTAAAAGAGTAATGCTCAGAGAAGGGGTAATCATAATCATGACAAGTTTTATAAATATAATCACTACTTTTTATAGCATAAGTATCATCACAATAATCATCATAAGTAGGAGGCATGCTATCATCAGTATAAACTTGCATATCAAAACTTGGGAGACTAAAAATATCATCTTCATTAAGCATAGCATCCCCGAGCTTGGGACAAACATTAATTGCAGAAAATATATTCTCAAAAACATCATCTTCATCAAACATAGCATCCCCAAGCTTGGGCCTTTTCATATCATAAGAATAATCACTCTCATCATTAATAGTATGGATAGAACCAATAGTACAACAATTATCATATTCTTCCAAGCAAGTGCCAAAAAGATTTTCAAGATCATAAGAAGTATCATTATCTTCCACAATTATATTTTCATGAGGTACAATAGTAATAGGAGCAGCACAATTTGGGGGATATATCTTTTTACCTCTCTTCCTTTTTCTTTTCTTCTTCTTCACCACATCATGTGTGGGTTCAATCCTCTTTTTGGAGCTCCTTATTAATGACATTGGTTGAATAGGAGGCTCCTCCTCGTTACCTGATTCATCATAAGACATAATAGGAGGATATTGGGAAGTCTCTTCCCTTTCATTAGTATTCTCTTCATCTTATATTTGTTTTCTTTTCTTTATGTAATTGGCAATATAAGGATTTTCAATGCAATTTACCGCACAATACATATAAATTTTCTCTAGATCAAATCCAAGAAGTTTATAACGGGCAAATTCCAGAAGATAATTAGTTATACGTTTCATTTCTTTGTAACCCATAAGCAAACTAAGTTCATTATGATGTCCAAGGGAAATCAAGTCATCACAAATTTTGGATACGATACGATCATGAAACAATTTGCATTGGGTATTGAAATGATCATGTTCAATGCAAAGCTTACAAGTATGGCCAATATAATTTAAATTTTCAGCACATTCATCTAGCCTTTCTTGCAACAATTTAGTTTCTAAGTACTTATGCCTATTGCAATATCTATCTTCCCTATTTGGTGGGTGCGTACAAACCCATTGTACTCCACAAAAATTGACATGTTTATAGGAGACATCATAACTAGTGCAATCATCATTAGTATCATGGATATTCAAAGAATTCGTACTAACAACATTGCAATCATGCTCATCATTCAAAGATTTAGTGCCAAACATTTTATAGATTTCTTCTTCTAGCACTTGAGCACAATTTTCCTTTCCATCATACTTACGAAAGATATTAAAAAGGTGAAGCGTATGAGACAAACTCAATTCCATTTTTAACAGTTTTCTTTTATAAACTAAACTAGTGATAAAACAAGAAACTAAAAGACTTGATTGCAAGATCTAAAGATATACCTTCAAGCACTCACCTCCCCGGCAACGGTGCCAGAAAAGAGCTTGATGTCTACTACACAACCTTCTTCTTGTAGACGTTGTTGGGCCTCCAAGTGCAGAGGTCTGTACGACAGTAGCAAATTTCCCTCAAGTGGATGACCTAAGGTTTATCAATCCGTAGGAGGCGTAGGATGAAGATGGTCTCTCTCAAGCAACCCTGCAACCAAATAACAAAGAGTCTCTTGTGTCCCCAACACACCCAATACAATGGTAAATTGTATAGGTGCACTAGTTCGGCGAAGAGATGGTGATACAAGTGGTATATGGATAGTAGATAAAGGGTTTTTTAATCTGAAAATATAAAAACAGCAAGGTAACTAATGATAAAAGTGAGCGTAAATGGTATTGCAATGCGTTGAAACAAGGCCTAGTGTTCATACTTTCGCTAGTGCAAGTTCCCTCAATAACAATATCATAATTGGATCACATAACTATCCCTCAACATGCAACAAAGAGTCACTCCAAAGTCACTAATAGCGGAGAACGAACGAAGAGATTATGGTAGGGTACGAAACCACCTCAAAGTTATTCTTTCCAATCAATCCGCTGGGCTATTCCTATAAGTGTCACAAACAGCCCTAGAGTTCGTACTAGAATAACACCTTAAAACACAAATCAACCAAAACCCTAATGTCACCTAGATACTCCAATGTCACCTCAAGTATCCGTGGGTATGATTATAGGATATGCGTCACACAATCTCAGATTCATCTATTCAACCAACACATAGAACCTCAAAGATTGCCCCAAAGTTCTACTAGAGAATCACGACGAAAACGTGTGCCAACCCCTATGCATAGGTTCATGGGCGGAACCCGCAAGTTGATCACCAAAACATACATCAAGTGAAGCACGTGGTATCCCATTGTCACCACAGATACGCACGGCAAGACATACATCAAGTGTTCTCAAATATTTAAAGACTCAATCCGATAAGATTACTTCAAGGGGAAAACTCAATCCATTACAAGAGAGTAGAGGGGGGAAGAAACATCATAGGATCCAAATATAATAGCAAAGCTCGCGATACATCAAGATCATATCACCTCAAGAACACGAGAGAGAGAGAGAGAGAGAGATCAAACACATAGCTACTGGTACATACCCTCAGCCCCGAGGGAGAACTACTCCCTCCTCGTCATGGAGAGCACCGGGATGATGAAGATGTCCACCGAAGAGGGATTCCCCCTCCGGCAGGGTGCCGGAACGGTTCTAGATTGGATTTCGGTGGCTACGGAGGCTTCTGGCAGCAGAACTCTCGGTCTATTGTGCTCCCCGATGTTTTTAGGGTATATGGAGATATATAGGCGGAAGAAGTACATCAGGGGGCCACGAGGGGCCCACGAGGGTGGAGGGCGCACCCAGGGGGGTGGGCGCACCCCCCTACCTCGTGTCCTCCTCGAAGCTTCCCTTACATGCACTTCAAGTCTTCTGGGCTTCTTTCCTTCCAAAAATGGGTTCCGTGAAGTTTCAGGTCAATTGGACTCCGTTTGGTTTTCCTTTTCTTCGAAACCCTAAAACAAGGTAAAAACAGAAACTCGCACTGGGCTCTGGGTTAATAGGTTAGTCCCAAAAATGATATAAAAGTGTATAATAAAGCCCATAAACATCCAAAACAGTAGATAATATAGCATGGAGCAATCAAAAATTATAGATATGTTGGAGACGTATCACTCGACCATTTCGAGACTCCTCGTCATGTCCATGATCACATCTGGGACTCCGAACTACCTTCGGTACATCAAAACACATAAACTCATAATATAACCGTCATCGAACTTTAAGCGTGCGGACCCTACGGGTTCGAGTACTATGTAGACATGACCGAGACACGTCTCCAGTAAATAACCAATAGCGGAACCTGGATGCTCATGTTGGCTCCTACATATTCTACGAAGATCTTTATCGGTCAAACCGCATAACAACATACGTTGTTCCCTTTGTCATCGGTATGTTACTTGCCCGAGATTCGATCGTCGGTATCTCAATACCTAGTTCAATCTCGTTACCGGCAAGTCTCTTTACTCATTCCGTAATACATCATCATGCAACTAACTCATTAGTTGCAATGCTTGCAAGGCTTAAGTGATGTGTATTACCGAGTGGGCCCAGAGATACCTCTCCGACAATCGGAGTGACAAATCCTAATCTCGAAATATGCCAACCCAACAAGTACCTTTGGAGACACCTGTATAGTACCTTTATAATCACCCAGTTACGTTGTGACGTTTGATAGCACACAGAGTGTTCCTCCGATAAACGGGAGTTGCATAATCTCATAGTCACAGGAACATGTATAAGTCATGAAGAAAGCAATAGCAACAAACTAAATGATCAAGTGCTAAGCTAACAGAATGGGTCAAGTCAATCACATCATTCTCCTAATGATGTGATCCCGTTAATCAAATGACAATTCTTTGTCTATGGCTAGGAAACATAACCATCTTTGATCAACGAGCTAGTCTAGTAGAGGCATACTAGTGACACTTTGTTTGTCTATGTATTCACACATGTATCATGTTTCTGGTTAATAAAATTCTAGCATGAATAATAAACATTTATCATTATATAAGGAAATAAATAATAACTTTATTATTGCGTCTAGGGCATATTTCCTTCACTCTCCCACTTGCACTAGAGTTGGTAATCTAGATTACACAGTAATGATTCTAACACCCATGGAGCCTTGGTGCTGATCATGTTTTTCTCATGGAAGAGGTTTAGTCAACGGGTTTGCAACATTCAGATCCGTATATATCTTGCAAATCTCTATGTCTCCCACCTGGACTTGATCCCAGATGGAGTTGAAGCGTCTCTTGATGTGCTTGGTTCTCTTGTGAAATCTGGATTCCTTTGCCAAAGCAATTGCACCAGTATTGTCACAAAAGATTTTCATTGGACCCGATGCACTAGGTATGACACCTAGATCGGATATGAACTCCTTCATCCAGACTCCTTCATTTGCTACTTCCAAAGCAGCTATGTACTCCGCTTCACATGTAGATCCCGCTACGACGCTTTGTTTAGAACTACACCAACTGACAGCTCCACCACCTAATAAAAACACGTATCCGGTTTGCGATTTAGAATCGTCCGGATTAGTGTCAAAGCTTGCATCGACGTAACCATTTACGATGAGCTCTTTGTCACCTCCATAAACGAGAAACATATTGACGGTGTCCTGGACTAGGGGGTACTCAACACGTCATCTCCCGGTCTGTTAGATTGGGCCGAGGACCCCCATGGCTGTATACTCATGGGCCAGTTCGGACAGCTGCCGCATACATGGAAGATTCCACAAGACTTGGTGATCAAGACAAGGACTCCTCCCCACAGGCGTATTCGGCTAGGACTCTTGTTATCCTAGGCCTTTGGTGCATTATATAAACCGATGCCAGGCTAGTCGATAGATAACATATACATACAATCATACCATAGGCTAGCTTCTAGGGTTTAGCCTCTCCGATCTCATGGTAGATCAACTCTTGTAATACTCATATCATCAAGAATAAATCAAGCAGGACGTAGGGTTTTACCTCCATCAAGAGGGCCCGAATCTGGGTAAAACATCGTGTTCCCTGCCTCATGTTACCATCGATCCTAGATGCATAGTTCGGGACCCCCTACCCGAGATCTGTCGGTTTTGACACCGACATTGGTGCTTTCATTGAGAGCTCCGCTGTGTGATCAGCAAAAGGATCAATGGCTCGCCCGTAGGTCAACTACGACGCCGACATCTTCGTCGCCGGCTCGACCGAAGACCGTGCTCCATCTCCGATCGTCATGTTCGGACGGGGGCCTTCTTTAACATCAACTCTGATATCTATCATGATCATAGAGGAGTCGTCCATGGAGCTCGACGGCTCAACGTCAACATTGCCCTCGGGCGGCCGTGCTGTTTTTATGGACAGCGAACTTATATTTGCCGTCACCGCCTCCTCGAGCGTCGGTTTGACGATTGCTTCAGTGGAATAGTGCAGAATTACGTCTACAACAGCCATGCAAAATTTCGTCGAGTTCCGATGGAGGAATTTCCGACAATCTACGATATACCGGAGCCCTGTCAAATCTGGACGGGAATTTGGACGAGTTTAGGGCGTGGTCTCCAGAGCCCAACTCGGAGGTCCTTTGGAAGATCCAACCGTTCATCTACTGCGGATTTCCCATATATACCACCCCTCCAAATTTCAGCTCGATCCGACGGTTCAAACTCCGGTAACCTTCCGATGAGTGGACCAATTTTCAGATCCGTTTTCTGCATGAATACGGATCCAACCCGAATTCATGTTTCTTTAGGAACGTGATATTGGACAACCTTTTTAGAGGAATTCTCTTCTAGGGTATTATGCGTTGTTTTTAAACATGTGCCCGTAAATTGTTAAACCTCCCCTGAGGTAATCTTCATCATCATGCTGGTGACAAACCAGTCCGGCAATATTGCTCCAAGGCTGCCGACCTACGGTAGACACGTCGTCACTTTGTTGAGCCGAGCTCAACTTCTTCGGATCATCATCTCGGCAAGCCGAACAAGAGTCCAGCATCGCGAAGGATAAATCATCACCAACATCGCCGCCTCACAGATTACACGGAGGGGGCACACTGGCATCGCCGCATGGTCACTTCATCAAGCCGGCATCGACCACGTCACGACCGGCATCGGCAGGGCCGCACTATCGCTTCTTCAAGCTGATGTCCATCATGCCGACCTACTTCAACTCATCGGCTGACATCGAGGCTTCGACATCTCGGCTGGACCGGGGGCTTCGCCATCTCTTCATCAACCTACTCCGGAGACTTCAGCGTCACTAGCCGACCAGCTTCGTCACGTTAGCTGGACCGAGGGCTTTGCCTCCGCAAGCCAACCTTTGCTAGCATCGCCATGCCGTCGCTTTATCGCCCATCAGGCAATGGGTGTGCGGATCGAGTCCCAATTTTGGGAGTCACCTTTCTTCGGATTGCTACAACAAACAAACCAGGTGCTATTAATCCTAGTAATTTTTGCTTGTTGGAGTTTATTTTTCCCAAGAAATTATTACTCTGGTTTGTTCCTGTACACGGGTCTATCGAATGATGTCCGCATTAACGACGGTCACGTGGTAGTTCGGTCAGTTTATGTACATAGTCCGGCGAACGCCGCATCCGGAACTCAGACCGACCTGTGAATTCAGGCTTTGCCACACCTTTACCGCATCACGCCAATGCCCTGCATCGACATTGACTTCGGTGCCAGGCCATATTTCTTTTATTACTCACTTTGCATAAATTATTTATTATGCAACATTTTTTTATTATCATTACTATTATCTCCGGTTTGCACTATTTTTTGTGCACAGGAACATGATCCGGGTTGGGAAGTATCGTCAACTCGGCGTACTGACATACCACGTCACCTCGGTTAGACGGGGGGCTTCGTCAACACTTCATTACCCCATGCCGGGGACTTTGGCATTACTCTGCAGGCCTGCATTGACCGTGCTATGTCACCACTT
Organism: Triticum urartu; assembly: GCF_003073215.2. Taxonomy (NCBI): domain Eukaryota; kingdom Viridiplantae; phylum Streptophyta; class Magnoliopsida; order Poales; family Poaceae; genus Triticum; species Triticum urartu. The sequence continues at coordinate 53,970,220 of NC_053023.1, forward strand.
CGGAGTGCCGAGCCCTTTGCTGCGCCACCTCGGGACCGGCTTGGGGGATGGAACCTTGTCCCACATCAAGCTCAGACCGCGTCATCAATACCGAACACATTAACCAGCTAAGTTGCCTTCATGCTCAAAGTTTTAAATTTTTAACTTGTGTTCGGTTCGACCAAGCATTATACTTTTTTGGAAAAAAGTTGCTTGTAAAAAATTTCCTTGTCCAAACTTGTTTGTGACGCACAAATTCAAATACCCCGTTTATTTGGGGGCTTCCTTTATGAAGCTTTTCCTCTTGCATATGATTATACTTGTACGGCTTCGTTCCTTGTTCGTGTATTACGCCACAATATGAACCATATTGACTTAAGCAATTTGCAAGCTGGGTTGCCTGGCTCCTGTGCTTACCCCTACGTTCCCGATTGTTTGTCTAGGGAGTAAAGGGAGCACCTCTGCGATTGTCATGACTGGGTCCTCCGAGCTCTGACCTCAGACTGGGTGAAGCCGAAAGCTATCGCTCTTATTGTTTTCAATCATGGTCGGCACACAACGGAACTCATGAGTACAAAAAATCTATTGCACAAGTCTCATAGTAATAATGAGCACAGAAGAAAGGTATCAGTGGGGGTACTATTTTCTTTGAAGATGCTTCTTACACTTCGTCTGTAATATAGCATAAGTTCCCTGAGCGCGCTTTGTCTGTTACAGCCTTATGGCCTGGTTGCCTGGTTATCGGAAACACTGTCGATATTCTCGACAGGTGGAGTACATAACACTTTTCGGTCCTTGGCCGAAGAGGGAGAAGCCGACGGTCGGTTAAGATGCGTTTAAAGTTCGGGTGAACAAAGATATGATATTAGTACTTCGGTACATACAATCATTATACATAAAATTCTTTTACCCAAGTCACTTGGGGGCTCTTAAATTTATATGAGCCATTTTATAATAAGTGTTCTTCTTCTTAGTTGTTACAAAGTTTTAATTACTATTATTATTCATCACTCCTTTTTTCAACACGAGTGTGTGGTCACTAGCCGGGGAGCCTAATTTCTCTCTCAAAGCCGCTAGAGTTTAGTTTGCTAAACTGGCCTAATGAGAAGTACTCCGCCTTCGGGATAGGAGGTTGAAGTCGTAGGCTGACCCGCTTGAAGTCTTGAGATAGGATGTGACATGTTAAAGCACGACAGAAGCACTCTTTTTTTCTAAGACCAATTTTCGGATTGGCACCGAACACTTGATCTTGTTCAGACGTCAAGTTTTTACTGACGTTTTTTGGTTTTCCAAGCTTATGGCACTTTTAAACTATTTGTGTGTTTTCAGCACAAGTCTCGCAGTGCAACGCCGGACACCTTTAGAGATTCAGCAAAAACATTCTCGGATATTGCTATATATGCATCGGTTTCGAATTGTGTCTTTGGTCAATAGTTGAGTTGCCCGGCTCCTGCACTTTCTTCCTACGTTCCGCTTTGTTCGGCTAGGCATGCAAAGGGAGAACCACTGCGATTGTGCTTCCGGCTCACATGGTTAAGCACCTCGGTGGAGAAAGCCGAAAACTGACTGTCACAATAAGCGTAAACTGGTCAGCGATCCGATGACTGTGTTAAATGACGGGCCATTCATAATAATGGCCGAAGTGTTTACGGCTTGACCTCGACCGTCGCCGAACACTACCGGGGGCTATCAACTGGCCTCCCAAACTAAATCCTCGATATTTTGCTCTTACATTAGAGCTGAGGTTTCATGATCATGCTTAGCATGACAACCCAAAGAGAGGAACCGATAGCGGGACTATTTTATTTGGAAGACATTTCTTATGTTAAACAGTAATATAACATATCTCTTTGCGTACCTTTTTTTATAAAACCGTATGGCCAGATTGCCTTGTTTGTCTTGCCCTCATAAAGGCTTTATAAAGTAGGACAAACACTCCTCGGCTACTGGCCGAGGAGGTGGAAGCCGATGGTCGGTCAACAAAGTTTTGTACAATGCGGATCCGAGCATTAATGACGTTAAGTACTTGGATACATAGAGTCATTACACATAATTTGTGATTTTACTATGGATATTGATCCTTAATTCGGCCACCCGTGCCCGCATTAAGGCTCAGGGGCTACTGGGCTTCGGGCTTATTATTTACAAATATTAAAGGGGCACATCGATCCCCTGATCTGGTGTTGCCACCCGACCAGTGTCTCGGGGGCTACTGCATTGCCTGTTCAATGCAGAAAATTTTAAGTGCAATACAGTTTCCAACGAGATTTTGATCCTCAGGTTGGTCGGCCGCACCCAACCTGAGTCTCGAGGACTAAGCATGCCGCTTTTTGTGTCCTGAAGTATTCTGCTGAGCTAGGACTTGATCCTCGGGCCAATTTTACAAATCAACCTGAGTCTCAGCGGCTACTGGGATCAGCGGTCTTACGTCATCCTTCAGGTGCATCTCGGGTTTTAGACCGATACATACCTTGAGGGCTACTGGCTATATATCTCGGCAGAGAATAAATTGCACCAATCAAAAATATTGACAAAAATCAGCCCACAGTCGGGGTGGTGCACCACCTCGGAAGCAGTCCGGCATAAAGCTCGGGCGCTAGTGGCTGGCTCCATAGAGGGCATTTCCGGCATTAAGCTCGGCTAAACTCCTTTAACTTTTTTGAACCAAGGTGATTTATGACAGTCCAACGTTGGAGCTTGGACATAGTCCGGCGTTGGAGCTTGGACATAGTCCAGCGTTGGAGCTCGGATACAGTCCAGCGTTGAAGCTCGAATACATTCCGGCGTTGGAGCTCGGAAGCGGTCCGGCATTGGTGCTCGTCTGCAAAAGATACCTCGAATGCAGTCCGGCGTTGGAGCTCGGACGCAAGAGGACACTGCCTCCCGGGAACAACTTCAAACCCGAGGTGTGGCATAAAAATAACAAGGCATTGATAAAGGCCGGAAACTTAAAGGGGCTCCTCGGATACCCGACATATAAACTCGTCGAATGCATTTCGGTGATCCTCAAGATCGAAGATGAGAAGATTTGTTGAACCAGTTTTCAAGACCGACAACCGAAGATGAAGAATAATTCAGAAGAATCGAGGAGCATCCCTAACTTGAAGACCGGTTCAGGGGGCTACTGACGGTGTCCTGGACTAGGGGGTACTCAACACGTCATCTCCCGATCTGTTAGATTGGGCCGAGGACCCCCATGGCCGTATACTCATGGGCCAGTTCGGACAGCTGCCGCATACATGGAAGATTCCACAAGACTTGGTGATCAAGACAAGGACTGTGCGTCTAGGCCAGATGGTAACAAGAGGTAAGGGACACGAAGTTTTACCCAGGTTCGGGCCCTCTTGATGGAGGTAAAACCCTACGTCCTGCTTGATTAATATTGATGATATGGGTAGTACAAGAGTAGATATACCACGAGATCGGAGAGGCTAAACCCTAGAAGCTAGCCTATGGTATGATTGTTGTTCTGTATGTTGTCCTACGGACTAAAACCCTCCGGTTTATATAGACATCGGAGAGGGTTAGGATTACACAAAGTCGGTTACAATGGTAGGAGATCTGCATATCCGTATCGCCAAGCTTGCCTTCCACGCCAAGGAAAGTCCCTTCCGGACACGGGACGAAGTCTTCAATCTTGTATCTTCATAGTCCAGGAGTCCGGCTGAAGGTATAGTCCGGCCATCCGGACACCCCCTAATCCAGGACTCCCTCAGTAGCCCCTGAACCAGGGTTCAATGACGATGAGTCCGGCGCGCAGTTTGTCTTCGGCATTGCAAGGCGGGTTCCTCCTCCAAGTACTTCATAGAAGATTTTGAACACAAAGATAGTGTCCGGCTCTGCAAAATAAGTTTCCACATATTGCCATAGAGAGAATGATATTTACACAAATCTAATCTGCTGACGTATTCCGTGGTGCGACATCGCACCACGGCCAAGCCTTTATTCGAATCGTTTTATTATCCCTCCTCAGCGCGTCATGCGAGGCGGTTTCCTTGGCATGTTTTGTTAAAGCAGAGATCATGTCCCCTTATTCCGGGATTCTCATCAATACGGGCGTGGGTAACCCAACCGCTTCTAGGACTCCTAGACTATAGGCAAGTCCAAACGGCCACGAAGAGGACGCTTGATATTCACCCTCTTTATAAAGGGACAAGGTTTTTATTTTTTTCCCTCCCGTGCTCAATCGAATCCTTCCCCCACCTCAAGCTCAAACACCCAAAGTTCAGGTCAGGTGCTCCGAACCTTCAATCATGTCCGGATCTAGCCTTCAAGGCCTATGGGTGCCTTCCTCCGTCACGGAAGAAGACATCAAAAAGTTGAGGGAGGCCAGATATCTGACCGCCGAGGTTGTGCATCGGCTGCCTGCCCGAGGGCAGGCCGTCCCCTCCCCCAAACCCAATGAGAGCATCGTGTTCGTCTCCCACTTCCTCCGAGGTCTAGGCCTTGCTCTGGATCCTTTCGTCAGGGGTTTGATGTTTTATTACGGGCTAGACTTCCATGATCTAGCTTCGGACTCGTTTCTTCATATCACGACATTTATTGTCGTGTGTGAGGCCTTCCTCCGGGTTACCCCTCACTTTGGCTTGTGGCTCAAGACCTTTGAAGTAAAGCCGAAGATGATCGAGGGGGAACATGCAGCGTGTGGAGGTGCCTCAATATGCAAGATGACAGGAGCTCTGTGGCCCAAAGGTTCCATTCCAGAGGTGTCTGAATTGTTGCAACAGGAGTGGTTCTACATCACGGCTCCTAGAAGTGCCAAGTGGGCGGCCGCCCCTGTTTTTTGCTCGGGCCCTCCACCATAACTGATGTCATGGATCAGCAGAGGTCTGAGCTGGGGTCCAGCCAAGGACGTGCCTATACTGCAAAGCCGCATTCGAGATCTCTTCAATGGAGATTTTAGTTTCGTTGCGGTAATACAAGTTATGCTGGTTCGTCAAGTCCAGCCTTGCAAACGCCGGCCCCTTCGCTTGTGGGATTTCAATCCCGAGGGACCGCGTGTCATCCAAAATTTCCTCGGCCTGATGCACGAGGAGATGTACAAGTCATTCTTTGGACCCCAGGTAGAGTGTCCGGAAATCACCAAGGATGTGGGCTTGAGCAGTAACCGCGCCGCCGAATAGGTAAGGAATCTTCCGGCCGAACATACTATCTCTCATTTGTTATGAAGTTATTTCTGAGAGTTTGCTTTTTGACCAGGACTGGCTAACAAAGGCGAAGTTGATTCGGTGTTCGGCCCCCCTCCCTGAGGGTTTGGACAATCCGGTATTGGAAAAGATGCTCTAGGTCGCACCTTGCCCGGAGCCCTTGAAGGAAGATACTGGGAAGGATAATACGGGCGGACGCGGGCCCCCAACGCTGCACATTCTAACTGAGGGAGCGAGCGTCTCCATGAAGGAAGATGACCGGAGGAGGAAAAGGACTGCGCCCGGGGATTCGGACGCCGAAGCTTCCAAACGGGAGAAGAAGTCTCCCACAGAGGGTCCTACCTTGGGGGGTGCTTTGGCTGCACAAAGTCTGCGGGGGGATCAATTCTCTAGCGAGTCGTAAGTGACCCGAAATACTTTAATAGTACAGGTATGCCATCTTTTTTTTCTGAGAAAATAACCACCGCATATATCTTTGCAGTCGGGCCTTAGCCCCTCTCAAATGAGCTCGTCTTCGGGGGATCTTCTTCCAGAGATGATGGAGAGCGAAACGACCCCTCCGGACTCCTCCGCTCAGGAAGCGGGCGACCCCGAAGTTTCGTCGCGGAGGGCCTCTCCGGGTCCGGTGAGGCCAGAAGATAATCCCATTGACCCCCAAAGCTCCCAGTGTCCGGCTCCCGAAGAGAGCGGAAAAAAGAGTCTGGCACCGTATGGTGTGCGATCGGATGTTCTGAGGGAGTTGGTGGGGCGAGCGGCCATCTCAGATGAACACCATGTGCTGATGAATACAGTGATGGAGAGAATCTTGTCCGCCGAAAGCGGATTGCATGAAGCTTTTATGAGTCTACTGACAGGCTTTGAGGTACGTAAAATAACATATGATAGTCCTGCACATGCTAGGTGTGTCCTGTGTAGATAGTAGCCCCTGAGACTCTGTTTGTCGTCAGAAACGACGATGAACAGAGGATCATATTCCCAGGTAATAACCATACTGCCTCTATGTGCAGGTGATGGAAGCTCCGGTGGCTAGCTGGACTAGCGAGTTTGCCCATTTAAAACAGCAGTTGGATGCGGCAGACGCCGACATCAAGCTTGTTAACAAAAGGCTTGACGAGGCACAGGGTAAGTGTCATTATCTGGTAAACGCCACATAGGAAGAGCAGCATGATGCCAGTATCTTTAATATGTTGTGACTGCAGATGGAGCTGCCACTGTTGAAGCCTTGCGGGCAGAACTTGCCCGAGCCAAGGAACAAGCGAGGTTTAGTAATGTGGCTGCTTTGAAGGCGGCCGAAGAGTTGAAAACCGAGAAGGCCACGCATGGCGAGAGCCGAGATAAGATGGCCATAGAATTAAAAGCCGCCAGTGACCGTTGCCAAGTTCTTGAAAAGGAAAACCTAGCGAAGGCATCGGACCTTGAGAAGGCTGCTGCGACGAGAAAAGACATCCGCTCTGCTATGAGGGCGAAGAAGGAGGAGTTGCGGGAAGCCGGGGATATTGTAGCTGGGAAATCCTTTATGTTGCGGAGGAACTTCGGAGATCCACGGTATGCCTCTTTGGATCGGCTGTGGAGTTCGAAGGATGTGTATATGGATTTGGCGGCGAGCGGTACCGATGCGGCCAAGTACTTCCAGGGTCAGACGGACCGTGAAGTGGACCAGCTGTTTTGGACACAATTCCATTCTCCCGAGTGTCCGCTTTCATTGACTGACCAATTAGCCGAATGGGCCGAACTGAATAGGTTGTCCGAACTCGCCATGAGGTCTGTTGTGGATCAGCTATGGCCGGAAAGGCCAAAACCGAATAGCTATTTCAGCTTGGCGCAGCAGCTCCTTGACGTGGTGTCGCGCATTAATGCGATGAAGAGGTCGGCGTGCATAGAGGGCTCACGGATGGCCTTTGCCCGTGTTAAAGCATACTGGGCGGAGATGGATGCTACCACTGTTGCAGCGCGGGATTCGGCCATAGGTCGAATGGCTACTGAGCACTACTTTGAAGAAGTTCTTGAGGGTGCTCGTTTGATAGAGACCCAGTGCTCAAAAAATATTATGTTTGAGTGATATGTAATCTCATTGTAAGCGAAATGCTTTTATAAATTTTTATGAGGCTATTTTTATACTTTTGCCTGAAAGTAATATGATGCCTCCTGGGCGGCCGTTTACGTATACATGTGTATAACCTGAAAGATTGCAGCCGTCGGCTTCAACCCCCACGCATATAATGCGGAGGTGCTCGGAAAAAACATGCGTTCACACTTAACCCAACGTCTTGGTCCTATTAAGGAGGTGATAGCGGAGCGAGCGAGGCAACCGGACTATAATGCTTTAGCACTTTCACTTAGCCATAGGAGTTTGACAGTGGGGCTACTAGATAGCCCCTGGTGGCTCTGCACTCTCCCGATCCCGGGGTGCGTACATGCCTGGTCGGAAAACGGCCCTTCGTTAAGGCGGAGGAATTCTAACATTCCAACAGGTCATCGAGTGGTTGACCAGTCTCACGCTATATCATGACAGTCCGTTTTCGGCTTTCTCTACTGAGGTGCTCGTCCGGATGAACCAGGGCACAATCGCAGTAGTTCTCCTGGTGCTACCTTAGCCGGTAAAGCGGAACGTAAGGCACCAAAACACAGGAGCCGGGCAAACCCAACATTTGACCAAAGACAATGATTCGGAGTTGATGCATATAAGGCCAAACTTGCGACGCCGAACACTGCCTAAGGTATTCGGTCTTTGTGGTATAAACCGGGCCTAAATAATGGCCTTTGTAAGAAGCCCCTTGTGTCTAGGTACGTGCATTGTTCTGGCGTGGCCACATGCCAAGACGTCAGCATCCTTCTCAACGGTGGATATGTATCAACAAGAGACTGTAAAAAAGGTTTACGCAGGGTCTTAATCTAAAAAGAATCCTTGGAGCGGGTCCCTGCTGCACGTCTGCGCCTGTGTCTCCGTTGTGCCGTATCCTGGACGGGTGTAGCACGATGATCGTCTGTAAAAGAGAGGAATTTAGGTGAAAAAGTTGTCATGCAAAAAGATAGTTTTTAAAGAAACCATGTATAATTCAAGATGAGAAAAAATTGCCACTTGTCTGCGCGCGTTGAGCCCCTTGTATTGACAAATAGGGGTGTGACCACTTATTCGGTATAAATAGCGGCGCCGGAGTTGATTAATTGTGTCTGAGGTCTTGACAACCTATTGTATGCTTTCGCTGGTCCGGGAGCCTTTAGTGTGCGGCTGCCAAGGCAGCCGCACTCTCTTCGGCGCATAGAGATCGCTTGATATTTCCTTTCACTGAAATGATGCCACGTGGACCGGGCATCTTGAGTGTGAGGGAGGCGTAGTGTGATATTGCGTTAAAGCGAGCGAAAGCTTCGCGTCCGAGCAGTGCTTGATAGCCACTTTGGAACGGAGCGATGTGGAAGGTTAAATGCTCGCGACGGAAGTTATCGGGGGAGCCGAATATAACTTGTAGTAGGAGGGAGCCCGTACAACGAGCCCCTGGGCCTGGCGTTACTCCTTTAAAGGTAGTATTGCTATGGCGAATTTTTGTTGGGTCTAACCCCATCCCGCGGATTGTATCCTGATATATTAGGTTTAGACTGCTGCCACCATCCATCAAGACTCGTGTGAAGTGATGTCCGCCAATTATTGGGTCTAATACCAGGGCGGCCCATCCTGCGTGTCGGATACTTGCTGAGTAATCGCGATGGTCGAAAGTGATCGGTTGAGACGACCAGTGGCAGGACTTCGCGGTGACAGGAACTTGGGTATATTTTCATGGGAGTGCCGCATTGTTTTTTCCCTTGATCACGTGTAACACGTTTGCTGTTTTGACTTCTGGTGGAAATTTCTTTTGTTCCCCAGTGTCTTGCTTGGGAGGCTCGTCCTCGTCTTCACTTGGTGTATCCTCCCCCTTGTGTACGGCGTTGAGCTTGCCGGACTGCTTGAAGACCCAACATTCTCTGTGGGTATGATTAGCCGGTTTACCAGGGGTACTATGGATCTGACATACTTGGTCCAGAATTTTGTTGAGGCCGGACAGTTCATCCCTGGTGCCTTCAGAGGGCGGCTTTTGCTGACCTGGCCGAGAGTTTTTGAATCCGGCATTTACTGCCGTGCCCTTCGTGGTGTCTTCTTTATTCTGGCGTTTGTTATTGTTGCACCGTGATTTCCCATTTCCATCTCTAACTTCAGATGTACTAGGGTCGCTGGTGCTGCATCTGGCTAGCCAGCTGTCCTCACCCGCGCAAAAGCGGGTCATGAGGCTTGTTAATGCGGCCATCGTTCTCGGCTTATTTTGGCCGAGGTGTCTGGCGAGCCAGTCGTCACGGACGCTATGCTTAAAAGCTGCCAAGGCTTCAGCGTCCGGACAGTCGACAATCTGGTTCATTTTAGTAAGAAACCTGTTCCAAAGCTTTTGGGATGACTCTCCGGGCTGTTGAGTTATATGACTCAAATAGTCCGCATCCGGAAGTCGGACATAAGTCCCCTGAAAATTTGCCCGAAAGGCGTCTTCGAGCTCTTCCCAACTTCCAATGGAGCTTTCGGGGAGGCCTTTAAGCCAGTGACGAGCTGGCCCTTTGAGCTTGAGGGGTAAGTACTTGATGGCGTGGATATCATCTCCTCAATCCAGACCCCAGGGTCTGTTGTTCCGTCGTATGTCTCTATGTTTACGGGTTTGAATCCCTCTGGAAATTCATGGTCCAGCACCTCATCGGTGAAACATAAGGGGTTTGCGGCACCCCTGTAGCTCAGCTCTACCATTACTATACGCATTCTACCTACGCTTTTATGGAAAGAAAGAAGAAAGCGGGTTTGGCTTATCCTTGATAATTTCCGTCCAGTTTCCTTGAGCAGGCAAGTATGCCACCTACTGATATGATTGATTCATTTTGTTGAACTCCAAGAAGGACCGATTGCTATGTACTCTTGAGAAACAAGATGTTATGACGCCGCTGTGCCCGCGGTCCAATGATCCACCTATGTTTGTGTCGGATCTTATCCATGCTGCAACCAGGCCGTGGAATATGGAGGTGGTCAGAGAACAAGAAGCGTTGGTCAGGGTATAACATGGGTCCCTACCAGGAAGGCCAAATTATGCTGTCTATAATTACATCGGTAGGACTTTTCCCAAAACCTATAACTGGGTGTTATAGCTGAGTGTGTTTGCTTCAACGCTTGGATTTATCCATAGCACTAGGTCTAGGACTTCGAGTTCCCTTTAGAAGCAGTTTTCCTCTTCTTCAATCTCGAATCCCGAAGGGGAGGCTCTAGTTGCCAAGTAAGAAAAGATCTCGGTAGTTCAATTCATGCATGTGAAAGCTTATCTGCCAGATACAGATGATACTTGCCACTACTTGACCGAAACTGGGACTTGAGGAGGAATGAAATTCTAAGGGAAATCAATCAACTAATTCAAATAGTGATATCGGTATCGGAACTCTGGAGAAGGGCCCGGCCTAAGCGCCCTCTTGAGACTTGGACTTGAAAGAGGGAAAGATTAGTGGGTCAATAACCAAGTTCCCCGATTGGATTCCAGTATCTGATCAAGCCATCTCATTAAGGCCGAACATTTAGTCTCGTTCCGGATAACAACAGGGAACATCTGGTCTTGTTTGGTTTTTCTTTCAAGGATTTTTCTTTCTTGCAATTCTGCGAACTTTGAATGCATCATTTCCTCCATTTCTCGGAACTTATCGCGGAATCTAGGCCCATCTCAATCAAGTGCGGGAAGGAGTTTTGGAGAGAGGCAGGCACTACATGAACAAGAAGGACAGTAACTAGAATTATAAGTCGGCTGCCCCGCAGCAGCAAGGCTATGTCTCAGTCAAAGTTCGACAAGGGGCAAAACAGTTGCTGTCCTAATAGAAGTTCATGTCGATCCAGCCAAGCCAGTGCCATCATTAGAAAGTCCGGCCATTTTAGTTTCAGCCAGTTCAAGTTAGGGCACCAAAGCTACGGAGCGGCCTCTACCGCTTTCCCTATTGTTCTGGTTGAACTAGGGCTTTGGCTGAGCGACCACCTTCTTCCAGTATTCTTAGCTTACTGTCTGCTTCCTGCCTGATCGGTGCTGACTGACTGTTCGGATGTTTGTTGTGTTGCATTGTATGTTGGGGCGCGCTTGCGTGGTCCATAGATGGATCTTGCTGCGCCGTCCTTTGGGTGCGAGCCCTCACCTGGGTCGCGTGTTGTATTGTGAGTGGCGTTGTATGCCGCTCTGTGTTGGTAGAGGGGTCGTTTATCCGGCCAGGTGGCTACTTTGATATTTGTTTGTGGGGGGTCCGAGGCCTCCTCATCGAATTCAGGTAGAGCTTCCGCTTTGGGTAGCTCTTGGTAGGGCGATTATCGTCGTACCTCGCTGCAATGTTGAGTATTTTACTCCATCTGATTTGGAGTGTGTCTTGCGCAGCCTTGAGCCTTTGCTTCTGTTTTTTAAGACTCCTCACGGTGGCAACAAGCCTTTTACGGGCATTCTGCTGCTCTGGGTGCCTGTCCGGCGTTATATCCTCCGGACCATTATACTTGATATAATTTGTTTGTTCGGTTTGATTATCCGGATTGCCGTTGTCCGGCAGCGGTTTGCCCTGCTCCAGCGTTGGGTCTGTGTGATCATTATATTTGTCGAGGCGGGATTTGGGGCGGCGCTTGCGTCGCCGCTTTGACTGCTTCTCGAGGGAACAAGCCTTTGGTGCGTCCTTCCGCTCCTCGTCGTCATCTTTTGGTGCGTCCACCATGTATACGTCATATGACGAGGTGGCTTTCCAGGGCCCAGTAGGCCCTGGTTCTTCATCGTCTCCTTCATCGGCATCCATACCGTCGATGTCTTCAGAGTCGAAGTCGAGCATGTCGGTTAAATTGTCGACAGTGGCTACAAAGTGGGTGGTGGGTGGGCTTTGAATTTCTTCATCGTCCGTATCCCAACCTTGCTGACCGTAGTCCGTCCAGGGCTCTCCTGATAAAGAGAGAGACTTTAGTGTCTTCAGAATATCGCCAAAAGGCGAGTGCTGAAAGATGTCCGCGGCAGTAAACTCCATGATCGGCGCCCAATCGGATTCGATATCGGCAGGGGCGTGGAGGTTCGGAGTCCGGAGAGGAGTCCGGCTCCTTGGAGTCACGAGTCTCGCGGAGTGCGGGGCTGGTGTTCGGCTCGATCGCCATTGGGATCACAGCCCTCGAGGCGGTGTCCAACCACCCATCCTCGATCGGCGCAGTTGGCTCCGAATTAAGGGTCGAAGCCAATGCGGGTGCGGCCTCCAGGACACTGTTCGGCGGCAGAGCTATATCATGCTCGTCGTGACAGTGCGGCGCGCTCGGCAGTGGCTCGAATCCGTCAAGGATCAAGTCCCCGCAAATGTCAGCCGTGTAGTTTAAACTTCCAAATCTGACCTGACGGCCAGGGGCATAGCTTTCGATCTGCTCCAGATGGCCAAGTGAATTGGCCCGCAGTGCGAAGCCGCCGAAGACGAAGATCTGTCCGGGGAGGAAGGTCTCACCCTGGACTGCATCGCTATTGATGATCATAGGAGCCATCAAGCCTAACGGCGACGACACAGAGGAACTCTCAATGAAAGCACCAATGTCGGTGTCAAAACCGGCGGATCTCGGGTAGGGGGTCCCGAACTATGCGTCTAGGCCGGATGGTAACAGGAGGTAAGAGACACAAAGTTTTACCCAGGTTCGGGCCCTCTTGACGGAGGTAAAACCCTACGTCCTGCTTGATTAATATTGATGATATGGGTAGTACAAGAGTAGATCTACCACGAGATCGGAGAGGCTAAACCCTAGAAGCTAGCCTATGGTATGATTGTTGTTCTGGATGTTGTCCTACGGACTAAAACCCTCCGGTTTATATAGACACCGGAGAGGGTTAGGGTTACACAAAGTCGGTTACAATGGTAGGAGATCTGCATATCCGTATCACCAAGCTTGCCTTCCACGCCAAGGAAAGTCCCTTTCGGACACGGGACAAAGTCTTCAATCTTGTATCTTCATAGTCCAGGAGTCCGGCTGAAGGTATAGTCCGGCCATCCGGACACCCCCTAATCCAGGACTCCCTCAGTGATCAAGACAAGGACTCCTCCCCACCGGCGTATTCGGCTAGGACTCTTGTTATCCTCGGCCTTTGGTGCATTATATAAACCGAGGCCAGGCTAGTCGATAGATAACATATACATACAATCATACCATAGGCTAGCTTCTAGGGTTTAGCCTCTCCGATCTCGTGGTAGATCAACTCTTGTAATACTCATATCATCAAGAATAAATCAAGCAGGACGTAGGGTTTTACCTCCATCAAGAGGGCCTGAACCTGGGTAAAACATCGTGTTCCCTGCCTCATGTTACCATCAATCCTAGATGCATAGTTTGGGACCCCCTACCCGAGATCTGCCGGTTTTGACACCGACACATATCCTTCATCCTTTTCAGGTATTTTAGGATGTTCTTGACCGTTGTCCAGTAATCCACTCCTGGATTACTTTGGTATCTCCCTGCTAAACTAATAGGAAGGCACACATCAGGTCTGGTACACAGCATTGCATACATAATAGAGCCTATGGCTGAAGCATAGGGAACATCTTTCATTTTCTCTCTATCTTCTGCAGTGGTCGGGCATTGAGTCTTACTCAACTTCACACCTTGCAACACAGGCAAGAACCCTTTCTTTGCTTGATCCATTTTGAATTCTTCAAAACTTTGTCCAGGTATGTGCTTTGTGAAAGTCCAATTAAGCGTCTCGATCTATCTCTATAGATCTTGATGCCCAATATATAACCAGCTTCACCGAGGTCTTTCATTGAAAAACTCTTATTCAAATATCCTTTTATGCTATCCAGAAATTCTATATCATTTCCAATCAACAATATGTCATCCACATATAATATCAGAAATGCTACAGAGCTCCCACTCACTTTCTTGTAGATACAGGCTTCTCCAAAAGTCTGTAGAAAACCATATGCTTTGATCACACTATCAAAACATTTATTCCAACTCCGAGAGGCTTGCACCAGTCCATAAATGGATCGCTGGAGCTTGCACACTTTGTTAGCTCCCTTTGGATCGACAAAACCTTCTGGTTGCATCATATATAACTCTTCTTCCAGAAATCATTCAGGAATGCAGTTTTGACATCCATTTGCCAAATTTCATAATCATAAAATGTGCCAATTGCTAACATGATTCGGCCAGACTTAAGCATCGCTACGGGTGAGAAGGTCTCATCGTAGTCAATCCCTTGAACTTGTCGAAAACCTTTTGCAACAAGTCGAGCTTTATAGACAGTAACATTACCATCAGCGTCAGTCTTCTTCTGGAAGATCCATTTATTCTCGATGGCTTGCCGATCAACGGGAAAGTCAACAAAAGTCCACACTTTGTTCTCATACATGGATCCCATCTCAGATTTCATGGCCTCAGGCCATTTTGCGGAATCTGGGCTCACCATCGCTTCTTCATAGTTCGTAGATTCGTCATGGTCTAGCAACATAACCTCCAGAACAGGATTACCGTACCACTCTGGTGCGGATCTCACTCTAGTTGATCTACGAGGTTCAGTAACAACTTGATCTGAAGTTTCATGATCATCATCATTAACTTCCTCACTAATTGGTGTAGGTGTCACAGGAACCGGTTTCTGTGATGAACTACTTTCCAATAAGGGAGCGGGTACAGTTACCTCATCAAGTTCTACTTTCCTCCCACTCACATCTTTTGATAGAAACTCCTTCTCTAGAAAGGATCCAAATTTAGCAACAAAAGTTTTTCCCTCAGATCTGTGATAGAAGGTGTACCCAATAGTTTCCTTTGGGTATCCTATGAAGACACATTTCTTCGATTTGGGTTCGAGCTTATCAGGTTGAAGTTTTTTCACATAAGCATCGCAGCCCCAAACTTTATGAAATGACAACTTGGTTTCTTGCCAAACCACGGTTAATAAGGCGTCGTCTCAACGGATTTCGATGGTGCCCTATTTAACGTGAATGCAGCCATCTCTAAAGCATAACCCCAAAATGATAGCAGTAAATCAGTAAGAGACTTCATAGATCACACAATATCTAGTAAAGTACGATTACGACGTTCGGACAGACCATTACGTTGTGGTGTTCTGGGTGGCGTGAGTTGCGAAACTATTCCGCATTGTTTCAAATGAAGACCAAACTCTTAACTCAAATATTCTCCTCCACGATCAGATCGTAGAAATTTTATTTTCTTGTTACGATGACTTTCAACTTCACTCTGAAATTCTTTGAACTTTTCAAATGTTTCAGACTTATGTTTCATTAAGTAGATATACCCATATCTGCTTAAATCGTCTGTGAAGGTGAGAAAATAATGATACCCGCCACGAGCCTCAACATTCATCGGACCGCATACATCTGTATGTATGATTTCCAACAAATCTGTTGCTCGCTCCATAGTCCTGGAGAACGGCGTTTTAGTCATCTTTCCCATGAGGCATGGTTCACAGGTACCAAGTGATTCATAATCAAGTGGTTCCAAAAGTCCATCATTATGGAGTTTTTTCATGCGCTTTACACCAATATGACCTAAACGACAGTGCCACAAATAAGTTGCACTATCATTATCAACTCTGCATCTTTTGGTTTCAATATTATGAATATGTGTATGACTACAATCGAGATTCAATAAGAATAGACCACTCTTCAAGGGTGCATGACCATAAAAGATATTACTCATATAAATAGAACAACCATTATTCTCTAATTTAAATGAATAACCGTCTCGCATCAAACAAGATCCAGATATAATGTTCATGCTCAACGCTGCCACCAAATAACAATTATTCACGTCTAAAACTAATCCCGAAGGTAGACGTAGAGGTAGCGTGCCGACCGCGATCACATCGACTTTGGAACCATTTCCCACGCGCATCATCACCTCGTCCTTAGCCAATCACTACTAGGAAAAGGCTAATTACTTGCGCACCTGTTTTGGCCATTAATGGCTTACTACAGGTGCGCCACTATCATCACGCCACTAGTAACTAATACTAATGGCGCACCCCTTGTGCGCCATTAGTATACCAGACAATAGTGGCGCACCAGGGAGTGCGCCATTACTATGCCTCCCAAGGGGCCATATTTACCTTGTGCTCTGGGTTACTAATGGCGCACTTCTAGGTAGTGCGCCACTAGTGTGTTTATTGCAGTGCGCCACTAAAGTGCAGTGTGGTGCGCCACTAGTATGAATATTAGGAATTTTTTTCTTTTCTGATATTTGCACAGGTTACAAAATATATTACTACATAGAATATAGACAGCACAACATATAAACAGCAGATTCATCGAATACAATAGAATATTAGTCTTCGAATACAATTCATCATATTAGCCTCCGAATTCAAAAGACCAAACAAAGTTAGAACATTACAAGTCTCGAGACCGCAAGTAGCGAGTTTGTCTTCACATTACAAGTCGATATCGATCATCTAAACTACCATCACATAGAAGAGAGTTGCGGTCATCACGATGAGCATCATCACGATGAAACTGGTCTTCATCTGGTTCGTCCTCCTCTCCCTCCTCTCTCCCGCTAGATAGCGTGCGTATATAGCTTCCACCTCCACCCTAGTGGTGTACCGTTTGTAACTGTTATCGCTGAAATGGTGAACCTATCTCCGACACTCCTCCCAGTCGTCGTAGACTCCGGGAACCTTACCCTTGTACACGGCATACGACGGCATCTCTATGCACTAGCCAAAAAAAACATTAGTAGCAATTCACAGACAATACATAAGCAATAAAGTATGCAACAAAAGGATCGGAAGAGAAAAGCAACACATTAATAGCATGATTCATGGTCCTACTAATAAATAGCATCGATTACATATAAGTTGAACGACTGTCCAAACCAAAGAGACATACAAGTTCATTAAAGTTTAATTACAACATGAGCTAATCGATATTTCAGAACTACATAGCATCACTACTTTCGACTCGATTCAGGGACCGGAGCGTGGATGAAGCCGCCGTCTGTCGTGATGGTCATGAAATCACGGGCGTTGTCAGCCTACATTTGTAGCGTTGTTTCTATCTCACTGTTGGACGGCTAATATCTGAGGTAGAACTGCCCCGAGGTACGAAGGACATCTTGATGGATGATTTCCGCAAACTCCGACTGGATGCGAAAGAATTCTTGTCTGATGTCCGCGTCCTGGATTGCCGACAAGCTTGCGGCCCAATCTTTGAGATTATTTGGTAGCAGAAGGTGATTATGGTCCCGTACGATCGCCCGCATGTGATGGTGGGCGTAGTAGGCATCCTTCTGACCGCCAAGCGGTTGCTTGACACAGGGGAACGTCGTATTGTGGGCGAACACGTGCTTGCCGTACCTATGAATTGGCCTGCTGAAGGTGCCTCCAGATCTGGCGTAGCCAGGGAGAACATCATCAAGAACTTTCTTGATATTTGTGTAGTCTTTCTTCGACTGACGGTCCGAGTCGAAATACGTGGCCATGGAATATTTCGGGCTTAAGAGGATGAGCGTGCAATGTGTGTCACTGCACAAAACACGGAATGTTAGAAAAAAAGAACGATCGAGATCTAAGAAATCATATGTTACGGGGCAGCGAGGGGATGACTTACTCGGGAAAGTAAGGCACGAGGAAGTTATCCTTATCTGGGTTTGCTAGAATGACGCCTTCGAGGTATGAACTCGCGTCTTGCCGGACCCCAGCGCTGCCCAAGATCTTGGCACGCATGTAGAAGGGGTCGACTATCACGATGTCCGGGGTCTTGTCTCTAATGATCCACATCTCCATACTCAGCGAAAATAGCCGAACGAAGGTGTAGTGCAGCGGATGAAGGTTAAACATAGCGAAGATGTCATCAAACCGCAGGACGATCATACCCCCGATGGCGCTATCCACAAAGCCCTTGCCCTCTGGCACCTTAACCATGAAAACCGGGTATGCCACATCATTCTCTTAGAGACGCCGATTCTCCAAAGAAACAACACTGTCATGCAGACTCCGCATAGCACCAGTTGCATTATTGAGCAGATTAGTCGGTAGCATCGGCCTACCCGCCACATGCACCCTCCTCGAGATATCCTTAGGTGAATTTTTCCTGTCTTGAGCACGAATCATACTCGGTGCCGGCTGGCTCGCACCCTTGTTACTCTTTCTTTTCCGTCCCTTCTTCTTCTGCTGTAATGGGATCGAGTTCTACTCACAGACAGCCTTCTTGAGTGTGTTGGGGCTGATAATATTTCGCACCTCGGCTATCTGAGGCTCGGTGAAGGCGGCAGCTGGAGGCGTCTCCTGAGAACTGAACGCCAAATGACGCCTGTTGCAACTGGGTTTCTCCGCGATACCAGCTAGATCGGCTTTTGCAGGGTTGGGTTCTTGAGAAGGAGGCCCCAAGAATTCATCATCGTACCCATGTCCATTGAAGTACTTATCGACCCTGGTAAATGTACCATCGTCGTCGTCGTTGTCCGGATCCTGTGCCATATGCATGTTCGGATCATGTGCCATATGCATGTCCGGCATGTCCGGTAGTGTTGCGGGGGTCTTGCCATGGATTGGCTCCGGCACGACTGGCGGTGTTGTCTGTGGGGTGGTGTCCCCCGCCCCCAAAACGAATATGGCTCTTCGGCCAAAGCATGGGCCAGCTTATGCAGGCGCTGAGGGTCATCACATCATCTTCATTGGCCCCATGGGGTTGATACGGAGGTAACATGTCGTCGAAGCCCGGCAGCACCCGAACCAGTTGAACCCTATAAACGGTGGGTGCCCTCTGATTACCGTGGAACACGCGAAAACATGTAGGGCGTCAGGGATGCCCAGTCAAAGGCAAGGAGATGAAGTCATCGGCTGAGAGGATTAATTAGTTACCGTGATGGCATCGAGCTCGGCTAATGTCGAGGCACCGCCAACGACGGGCATGCAAGTGACGGAGAGCCGCTTGTTGCTGAGGTGTCGGCCGGTGTATTCTTCCCACACCCGGGTGCATTAAACTGCAATGCCGGCATCGCCGCGGGAGACACCAATGCCGCCTCCGCCGGACACACCAATGGCGCCGCCGGCGCGTTGCGCGAGTTGCCACCCGTGAAGCTGGGAATCGGGGGCGGCCCCTGTTGGAATCCATGCCTGCAACCCAAAAACCAAGGTAGGCATAATGGCAGTGATCGTCGCTCCCAGTTGGTCCCGCACTTGCTCTTCGACGATCTCCGGAATCCGCGCCACTTGTGCCTTGAGTTGTTGAACCTCGTGCTCCTGGCTTTCCGAGCTGGTCTTTCTCTCCTTTCACCCAGCGGTATAGTACTCCGACCATTTCGTGGACAAGCCTTTGCCGGCCACACGACCAGCTGACAACGGCTTACTGAGATTATCCTTGTTTTTCATTATGTTCAACACCCTATTTAAAGGGGTGTCGAAAGGGGAGCTCTAAGACGGCCCCGCACTATTGCTTTCAGTGTCCTGCAGAAGGAACGTGAACCATTTAGAAAATTGGCTTCATTAATTAGAATGCAACCATATGGAGCTAATTACGCGGGGGTGTATTCCTTACCAGAACACGCTCAAGCGCCTTGGTTTTCGGATCCGTGGTAAGCCCCTTGGTTACCGGGTCCACCTTGTACTGGGCCCTGACATAGTTCCTGGTCTGCTTGTCACGCTATTTCTCGAAAAGGGGCGGTAGGCCTTGCTCGGCACGCTCCGCATCCTCCTTGTCCCATATAGGTTCCGCCACTCTGTAACCGCCGGGACCGAGTTTGTGGACCCCTAAGTTCAAGTCACGCATCTCTTTCCCCCACTGACTTAATTCCATGGTTGCGTCGCTCTCTCACTTGATCTTGAACTCCAGGTAGTCATCTTTGCTGATCGAAGGATGTTTCTCCTTGATCTTCTCATAACTATCACCTTTTTCAATCATTCTCTTCACCGCGGCTCTCCAAGTATCCAGGGCCGTGCTCATCTTCGTGAGGGCGGCACTGTTCACTTTATTCCCTGCGAGGCTTGTGTTTGCGAAGTCACCGAGGAACTTGTATCATTCGTGCAGCTTCGTGAAGAGGAGGTTGCGCAAATTCCCTCGGTCACGATGCCTTAGGTTCTCGGTGTTGATCGAGACGGTGCTCCGGAGAATGCACCCGAGCTGTCCCATGTACCCCTTGACTATTTCTTTGGGCACCGTTGGATGCCCCTCGGAGGACACTTCGGTAAATTCCTCCTTGACGGTGCCGAGCATGTTCGGGCACCGGTCCTTCCATTGCCTCTTCGGTTGGCTGCCATCTGTGCATGCGCTGCCATCATCAGTGGTGGCATCCTCGGCGGCACCATCAGTGGTGTCATCCCCGACGCCACTAGGGATTGTGTAGTCAGGATCGGTGTCTTCCGCGGCGTCCTCGTAGCGGTGAGGTTCTTCCTCCATCTCCTAGGACAGCTCCCAGAATGCCTTGTCCAAACCACCGGCCTCATCGTTATGGGCCATGTTTCACTCTAAATAGGAAAATAGTTTGGTCAAAAAGTTGGTTATTGTCAAGGAACAAGATCATGGTCTCATCATTTAGGGTTTGTCGACACCGAGGCATCCTAAAAGCTAAGCTTTTATCATTTAGGGTTTGTCGACGCCGAGGCACCCTAAAAGCCTAAGCTTTCATCATTTAGGTTTTTATCGACACCGAGGCACCCTAAAAGCCAAGGTTTTATCATTTAGGCTTTGTCGATGCTCAGGCACCCTAAATGCTAAGTTAAGTTTTCATCATTTAGGGTTTATCGATGCCGAGGAACCCTAGGTTGACTGATATATATGGGTATCTTCTAATAATATACCCTATCAAGAAAAGGGAAGGAGAATTCTAAGTTGGGCCTAATCACTTGGCTCTATTGCCACCTATGGTTTAATGCAGCAAGAATAAAGGGGCAGTCGATCCTACTTAATTAAGTACTAAGATACCTCGGCCCATGCATTAGTCGCAAGTACCCCATATGTCCTATTTTTAGCAAAGTCATGCTAAAATTCACAAAAAAATTCAGCATGACCTTTGCTGAAAATAGGACATATTGAGTACCCGAATTTGCCGGAACGGAAGTTGATCGACATTCCGGCAAACTCAAGGGCCTCTCGGGGTACAGTAGCAGCATCACAAGTAGTACCAATGAACATATAGTCCAGCACATTCTGAATTTGTTTGTCAAAGTGTTAGTAAGCATCACCCCCACAATGTGCATCCCTTGATTCCCTTCTCACCAGCAAACCACACTAATGCTCTAACTAGTGTACATAATTCATTCACCATGATCACATTTTCTTTTCTCTATACAGAAGCCTTTCACTATAACTGTCTGATCCTAGCAAAGACATGCATGACACATAACCAATCCCACCAAACCTGCAGAAGTGCAATAACTGAAAAAGCTGAAGTTAATTTCGATAGTTATTTGACCAAGTTGTGTTATAAAATGCGGACCGAATATCACAGAGCAAACATGGTACTACCACAAAACCTATAGTTGCAGGAATGAGAGAAACTGAAAGTAGCAAGTAAAAACTCTGCTCATCATAACAGAGCTTGGAAAATTTATAGGTCATTTCATAATACATTCGATTAAAAACATATGCAGGAAGAGAAGAGAAGATAAAGAGAAGAGAGCAAGTCCTACTCCTCTTATCCTCTACTCCTCTTGTCCTACACTAAACTAATACAACCAAACAAATTAATTGAAGAAAAACTACAGAAACTATACAAGCACTACAGTCAGATTACACAAAAGTACTGATGCAAGCAGTACAATACACAAAACTTGCAAACTTACAAGCACTACTGCAACTTAATTAAGCTACTAGAGTAAGTGAATCAACTACACTTAATTAAGCTACTGGAGTAAGTAACTCCATGGAGTACTCACTGGAGTACAGCTAAATTTTCAGGAGTAGTTCTCTAGCATAAGCAACTGCAGACAACTTTCATACTCCAATGAGCAGTGGGTACACAATTCATAGTTTGTACAAAAATATGCACAAGTAATCCTCTTGAACTTGAAGCCAGTTTCAGATGGGTAATTAGGTAGAGTAAATTAAGTGGCAGTTCTTCATACATACTCCTATATTATACAATAGCAAGCATCACATGTTTCAGATGGTTTTCTAGCAAGTATTTTCCAGAAAAGTGGATTGCTGGCACACAATTGCTGCACTCGGTCGATCTACCTAGCATTATTGTTGGTGTCAAAACCGGCGGATCTCGGGTAGGGGGTCCCGAACTGTGCGTCTAGGTGGATGGTAACAGGAAGCAGGGGACACGATGTTTTACCCAGGTTCGGGCCCTCTCGATGGAGGTAAAACCCTATGTCCTGCTTGATTAATATTGATGATATGAGTAGTACAAGAGTAGATCTACCACGAGATCGAGGAGGCTAAACCCTAGAAGCTAGCCTATGGTATGATTGTTGTTCCTCCTACGGACTAAAACCCTCTGGTTTATATAGACATCGGAGAGGGCTAGGTTTACACAGAGTCGGTTACAATGGTAGGAGATCTACATATCCGTATCGCCAAGCTTGCCTTCCACGCCAAGGAAAGCCCCTTCCGAACACGGGACGAAGTCTTCAATCTTGTATCTTCATAGTCCAGGAGTCCGGCCGAAGGTATAGTCCGGCTATCCGGACACCCCCTAATCTAGGACTCCCTCAGTAGCCCCCGAACCAGGCTTCAATGATGACGAGTCGGGCGCGCAGATTGTCTTCGGCATTGCAAGGCAGGTTCTCCTCCAAATTCCGTGCACCTGTTGAATAATGTCCAGTTTCTTGTAAATGTAGTGCTCCTTGGCTTCTACGCCCAATAATGCCCATCTTCCACGTGTCAAACAAAGACGAAAAGTCAGGGTGTTTTTACATTTACACCCCTAGCCACGTGAATGAGCCACCTATTTAAGGGGACGAGGATTTAGATCCAAACCACACCTTCTCCCCTCCGCGAGTGTTCATCAGAGCGTATCCGACAGAGGTCCATTCTATCATGGCCGGCCGCGCAGCTCCTCCTCTCGCCCTTCCAGCCCTCAGCCTGGAGATTGGGAGAGATGCTCCATCCCACACAGCGAGCTAGTGACGCTCTAGACCAAGGGATTTCTCCCCCCGGCCTATATGGTCTCGGTTCGAGCCGGACTTGCCACCTATAATGGCGGAGAGCAAGCGGAGAGTGCCCCCAATCCCTCCAAAGGAGAGCGGGTATGCCTTGTCCCTTACTTAGTAAGAGGGCTCGGATTTCCAATTCATCTGTTTCTCCGGGGGCTCCTGGAGTTCTGTGACCTCCAGGTGCACAAACTCACGCCTGCCTCCATATTGCATATCGCGGGCTTCGTAGCCCTTTGTGAGCTGTTTTGGGCTGCGAGGCTCATTTCACGCTGTGGAAAAGGCTATTCTGCCTTGTGCCCCGTTCTTAGAAGGGGTCAATATATCAAGTGGGCGGAGCCGAAGTGTGGCGCATCGCCGGGACCGGATATCTATCCGGAACCCCAAAGAAGGCGTCCGAGGACTGGCCTTCGGAATGGTTTTATATAGAGGACGTCCCGCTACTGGGTCCTGTACGGATCGGCCTCCCTGAGTTCGACAGTGCTCCCCTAAAGAAGCGCCTAAGCTGGCATCCACGGAGCCCTCAGAGGGAAAGTGACAAGGACGTTCTTTACCTGATGGGCCGGAAAAGATTGTCAGCTCATTCCGGACTGACCATGATCGGGGTCATGGCCGCATGCATCATGCGAGGGGTGCAACCGCTTCAGTATAGAGGCACCCCATGTGGGACTTCAACGGGGAGGACGACGCCACCCTCCACGGCCGTAAGGGGCTGGATTTGGCTGCCGCTCTAATAAAGATCTTGTCCGCTTTGTACAAGGGATAAGAGGAGGAATTTCTCTGCGTCAACCCACAGGGTGGATTTTCTATGTACAATCCCCCAAGTTGGGTAAGTGGACACTTTTACCTGCCCATCCATTTTATATTCCCATCGTTAAATATTCAGTCTAACAACTTCAATGCAGGAACTGCGCCAGGCTGTTAAAGAAATAAACAGCCCTCCTCCACAACCCGAGGATCCGGGACGGTCCCTCGACCCGCCTCTGAAGAAGATCCGGACTTATCTGTGGAGTTGATTGATGGGGTGTTTCATCAATTGAGCAAGGACAACGCCTTGGTGGCCATTACGGCCGATTACCCAGGGCTACTCCCAGCCTCACAGGTAACTGAGACCGAAGTCCCAGCACTTTGAAAAGGGATCTATCCTCGCGTGTTTTCGATTGCCGTATGACAACCGTGTTTTGCAGCGGAGGTCCTTGAGACGGGAGGCCGAGCCTGCGGCGACTAGCCAACGAGGGGCGGCAAGGCCCCGCGGGCTGAAAAGAAGTGCGGTCCGGACTGAGACGCTGACGCAAAGGTATAGTGCGCCATCTTATTCCCAGGTGTTATTCCTTCAAGGCATATTAACGCTCGTGCTTTCTTCAGGATGAAGAGACCTCGCCGGACTATATCCGAAGAGGTTGCCAATCGCGCCTCCACCAGCCAGGCTCCAAATCCTGGTCCGGAAGCGGAGGCGAACACAAGGCGCGCACCGTACGCTCCTCCGATAGAGGACGCGGACAGGCTGTCTGCCACCAATTCTGAGGTGGAGAGTGCCATGAACCACAGGCATCACCGGACAGTTCTTCGCGACGCTTGTTTCTCCCAAGAGGCATTGGATGCCTTCAATTCGGGAGATGCGTACCTCCGTGCCGCTCAAAATGGTCTAGCCAGAGCCACGGAGCAATATGTAAAAGACATACGGGTAAGAAAATTTTGGTAATTATATATATACCAGTAGCCCCCGAGACTTGAAACAGTTAGAACAACTGATTTAAGGATCATTTGTTATGCAGGTTCTTACAGAAAAGAATACCCTACTGTCCCAGGAGCTGGAAGAGTGCAAAGCCCAACTTGAGGCTGCACTAGCCGCGACAGGGGAGCCCAAGGAGACCCCCTCTGGTAATATACGCTTCGAAAGATAAGTATTTTGCAAAGTGCGGTGTGGGTGCAAATCTGACAAATGAAATTGCAGATGGCGCCGGATTAAATCCGGAAAAGCAACAACTCCTACGCCAGCTGAAGGCTGGTGAGAGTGTGCTGACAAAGGTGAGGCGGGAGAAGAACGATCTCCAAGATGCCAACACCAAGCTGGGCGTTGAACTGAAGGATGTTCGTGCCCAGCTGTTGGACTCCATTAAGGAGAATCAACGGCTTCGACGTGGCATATTTAGTAAGTGCTTAAACGAACTTTGAAAAAAGAGTTTGGCGAGGAAGTCGACTAACAGAGTAATGTCTGTAGGTATGCTAACAGGTCGTCCTGCAGAGGAAATGCCCGGTTCTACGGGTGACCTTCTTCCCGAGCTCTCACAATTGCACGAGCGTGTTCGGCAGGTGATGCAAGGCGTTGCCCAGGCCTTGTGGCCATCCGTCTCCATGCCCGAAGGCCTTGGAGAGCTTGTAGAGAAGCTGAAGGGAGCGCGGCGGCGCTTTTGATTGTGGAAGATGTCGGCCTGCCGTCAAGGCGCCAGGGAGGCCTGGGCCATGGTGAAGATGCGGTACACGAAGGCTGACCCAAACCACATGGCCGAGGTCGGACCCATGGGGCCCGATGGGAAGGAGATCCCTGTGATCTTAGTATACGGCCAAGTAGAATTGGCCGCAAAGTATTCCCAACAGGACTGTAAGCTAGACAGCCTGTTAGATGGTATTGAAGAGGAATACAATCAGTCAGATTGACTATGTAATTTTAATTGACACGTGTAATGCCTTCTAGCCGGATTGTAGATCATTTGTCATGGCCGACCTTTTCGCTTCAACCTCGGGACCTGACGGTCCGGAGTGTGTCTGAATACCCTCGCGGTTATATAAGAACCGGGGTATGCATGGAGACCAGGCATAGGGGTCATTAGTGCTTGAACAGACAAGTGCCCAACTAGTTATGTTATATTACATGGTTAGTAAGAAACATCTTCCAGGGAGAATAGTTCCGTTAGGGGTTCCTTTCCCTGGGAGGCATGCCCTAAAGTGCATGTCCATTTTCCGAAAAGAGACGCAGGAAAAACATCTGGGGGCGTATAGATAAATAAATAAATAAATATCATCTTTAGTTCACCGACCGAATATTCCCTTAAGAACGCTAGCTTTCGGCTTCACCCAGTCTGAGGTACACATCCGGCTGACCCGTCAGAACAATCGCAGAGGTGCTCCCTTTACCACCTAGCCGAACAATCGGGAACGTAGGGGTAAGCACAGGAGCCAGGCAACCCATCTTGGCCAAAACTTAAGTCATATCGATGCATATAATGGTGAATAAAAGGTACATGCGGAAGTGTGACACATGTGTTGGGCATGAAGCCCGTATAAATAAGCTTCTGTTTAAAGAAGCCCCCAGGTTTAATGAGCGCGGATAGCGCGTCACTTTATGAGCCTTTAAAGGCTATAAGAGAGAGGGAGGGGAGAAGGAGAGAAATGTAAGACAAAACGTATATAAAAAATGGACAGAGGAAGGAGACGAACACAGAGTCCGGCGCTAGGCATAGAATCTTCGGAGACGGGCTGCGTTCCATGGGTTCGGCTCGAGTCGGTTATCCGATGCATCTCGCAGGCGGTACGCTCCACCAGTCAGGACTTGGTCAATTATGAAGGGACCTTCCCACTTGGGCTTGAGTTTGTCCTTTTTCTTGTCCAGCAGGCGTAGAACTAATTCGCCAACGTTGTAATTTTTGGCCCGTACTTCTCTGCTTTGGTATCTTCGAGCCTGCTGTTGATAGAATGCAGAACAGGCTTTTGCCACGTCACGCTCTTCCTCCAAGGCGTCCAAACTGTCCTGCCGATCGAGCTCGGCTACTCTTTCTTCGTACATGCGCACTCGAGGTGAGTCATGAATTATGTCGCAGGGCAAAACTGCCTCTGTGCCATACACCATGAAGAATGGTGTGTATCCGGTGGTGCGATTCGGCGTGGAAGCATAATCGAGCTTGATGCCCATGTTTTTGCACCAGAGTTTTACCTCGTCGGCCGTAAAGTTCGTGCCGTTATCAGTGATGATGTTGTGGGGGACGCCATAACGGTGTACAACCCCGTATATAAAGTCTATCACCGGTCCTCATTCGGCCGTCTTAACAGGCTTGGCTTCTATCCATTTGGTGAACTTATCCACCATGACCAGTAAGTATTTTTTCTTGTGGGTTCCGCCTTTAAGGGGTCCAACCATGTCAAGCCCCCAGACCATGAAGGGCCAAGTGATGGGGATAGTTTGGAGGGCGGTGGGTGGCATATGGCTTTGGTTTGCAAAAAGCTGGCAGCCGACGCATCGTTGGACTAAGTCCTGGGCGTCTGCCCGGGCCGTCAGCCAATAAAACCCTGTACGGAAGGCCTTGCTTACAAGGGACCGAGATGCAGCGTGATGACCTCCAAGTCCGGCATGAATTTCAGCCAGGAGGTTCCGCCCTTCCTCTTCGGAGATGCACCTTTGAAGGACTCCGGTAGTGCTTTTCTTATAAAGCTCTCCCTCATGGACGTTATAGCCTTTAGATCGCAGCACTATGCAGCGTGCCTCATTTTGGTCCTCGGGGAGTTCCTGCCTAATAAGGTAGGCGAGGAATGGTTCTATCCACGGGGCGATGACGGCCATTATTACGTGGGCTGAAGGTGTTATTTCATTGGCAGAGCCTCCAATTATGTCAGAGTGTTCGGTGTCGGGCAGTGCGGTTCGGTCCGGGCTGTTATTGCCGGGTTCCCCTTCCCATACTACGGATGGCTTGAACAACCTTTCCAAGAAGATGTTGGGGGGGACTACATCGCGTTTTGCGCCGATGCGTGCCAGGACATCTGCCGCCTGATTATTTTCCTGGGCTATATGGTGAAATTCGAGCCCTTCGAACCGAGCTGACATTTTTAGGACGGCGTTGCAATAAGCTGCCATTTTTGGATCCTTGTCATCAAAGTCTCCATTTATTTGGGATATTGTGAGGTTCGAGTCCCCGCGCACCTCTAGGCGTTGAATGCCCATGGATACTGCCATCCGGAGACCATGTAAAAGGGCCTCATATTCGGCTGCATTGTTGGAGTCTGTGTACATTATCTGGAGTACGTATTGAACTGTGTCTCCATGTGGGGGACGTCAAAACGACGCCAGCCCCTAGACCGGCCAACATTTTGGAGCCGTCGAAGTGCATGACCCAGTTTGAATATGTGTCATACTCTTTAGGGAGTTCGGCCTCCGTCCATTCTGCGACAAAGTCGGCCAAAACTTACGACTTGATAGCTCGCCGTGGCTTGTAAGTTATGTCGAACGGGAGGAGCTCAATGGCCCATTTTGCAATTCGGCCCGTCGCGTCGCGGTTGTTTATAATATCGTTAAGTGGCACTTCCGAGGCTACTGTTATTGAACACTCTTGAAAGTAGTGTCGCAGCTTCCGGGATGCCATAAATACCGCGTACGCAATCTTTTGATAATGCGGGTACCGTGACTTGCACGGAGTAAGGACAGTGGACACATAGTAGACCGGCTTTTGAAGGGGGGATTTGTGTCCGTCCATTTCTCGTTCGACGACGAGCACTGCGCTTACGACCTGATGGGTTGCTGCAATGTATAATAGCATTGGTTCGCCAATGTTTGGCGTGACTAGGACTGGGTTTTTTGCCAAAATGGCTTTTATTTCGTCGAGTCCGGCCATGGCTGCATCCGTCCACTCGAAGTGTTCGGTGCGCCGAAGGAGGCGGTAAAGGGGTAGGGCCTTTTCTCCCAAGCGGGAGATAAAGCGGCTTAGAGCCGCCACGCATCCGGTTAATTTTTGTATTTGTTTGAGGTCCTTCGGGATATCCAATTGTGACAGAGCTCGCGTCTTGGCTGGATTTGCTTCAATTCCTCTACCGGATACAATGAAGCCCAAGAGCTTTCCGGCTGGAACGCCGAAAATGCATTTTTCCGGGTTGAGCTTGATGTCGTATGTTCGGAGGTTATCGAATGTTAGTCTCAAGTCGTCTACTAGAGATTCGACATGTCTTGTTTTAACGACCACATCATCTATGTATGCCTCCACTGTTTTGCCGATTTGGTTTGCTAGACATGTCTGAATCATGCGCTGATATGTTGCGCCGGCGTTTTTGAGCCCGAAGGGCATTGTGTTGAAGCAGAATGGGTCGTATGGTGTGATGAATGCCGTTGCGGCTTGGTCTGACTCTGCCATCTTTCTTTGATGGTAGCCGGAGTATGCGTCGAGGAAACACAACAAATCGTGTCCTGCGGTAGCGTCGATAATTTGATCGATGCGGGGGAGAGGGAAGGGATCCTTTGGGCAAGCCTTGTTAAGGTCTTTAAAATCAACGCACAGGCGCCAGGATTTGTCCTTCTTTGGTACCATCACCAGGTTTGCTAGCCAGTCCGGGTGTTTTATATCTTTGATGAATCCGGCCTCCAATAGCTTGGCTAGTTCCTCTCCCATGGTCTGTCTCTTAGGTTCGGAAAAACGCCGAAGAGCCTGTTTGACTGGCTTGAATCCTTTTAGGATATTTAAGCTGTGTTTGGCCAGCCTGCGTGGGATTCCTGGCATGTCTGAAGGGTGCCAGGAGAAAATATCCCAGTTCTCTCGTAGCAACTCTCGCAGTGCGGCGTCTACATCAGGGTTTAACTGTGCCCCGATGGAAGCTGTTTTATTGGGGTCCGTTGGATGGACCTGGAATTTGACTATTTCGTCCGCCAGTTTAAAGGAGGTGGACTTGGATCTTTTTTCGAGTATCACATCGTCCCTATTCACCGTGGAGCGCAGCGCAGTCAGTTCCTCAGCCGCTAGGGCTTCGGATAGCGCCTCGAGGGCCAGTGCGGCTGTCTTGTTTTCGGCGCGGAGTGCTATGTCCGGATCACTAGCGAGAGTGATGATTCCATTAGGCCCGGGCATCTTGAGCTTCATGTACCCGTAATGGGGTATTTCTTGGAAGATTGTAAACGCTTCCCTCCCTAGCAGAGCGTGATATCCGTTACTGAACGGGGCCACTTGGAACGTGACCTCTTCGGACCTGTAATTATCCGGCGTGCCGAACACCACATCTAGTGTGATTTTTCTTGTACAGCGAGCTTCCTGGCTGGGGATTATTCCTCTAAAGGTTGTGCTGCTTCGCTCAATAGGGTTCCAGTCTATTTCCATTTTTTGAAGGGTTTCCTCATAAATGAGGTTCAATCTGCTGCCACCATCCATGAGTACCTTGGTAAGACGAAAGTCGTCCACTATTGGACTGAGGACCAATGCGGCTGGTGCTCGGGCTGTTCAGAACTTAGGTTCATCACTGGCGTTAAAAGTAATAGCCGTGTCACTCCATGGGTTTATTGTTGCTACTTGGTAGACTTTGGCAAGGCTGCGGAGTGTTCTTTTTCGCATATTATTTGATGCGAAAGTCTCGAAGACTGTTAATACCGTACTGGTGTCTCTGGGGTGGCTTTCTGTGGCTTCTGGAATTAGAAGATCTTCGCCAATTTTTGCCACCTGCCGGAGTATCCAACATGCTCTAAGGCTGTGAGTTGGTGTGGCGCCCTCTGCACTGTGAATTTTACAGGGTCCATTAAGCCATCCTTCCAGTACGGTTCCGTGCCCTGTAGAGGGCTTTTGCTTTTTGGTATTGAACCCGGGTGTCTGGCGATGGTGCACCCTTTTATTTCGGATTGGGTTTGTATTCAGGGCCGGATTGTCCCAAAATTTTATTTTGGTTTTCCAGGCGCTTTCCATCGCACAGTACTTTCGTACTATGGACGCCAAGTCCGCGAAGTGTGTAATATCACGGTGACTTATGGCGTTGAGGATTCCCTTGTCCGTGCAATTATTGCAGAAGAATGAAATTGCGTCTTCCTCGCGGCAGTCCTTTATCCTGTTCATAACCAGGAGGAATCTGGCCCAGTAATGATGTACTATTTCTTCGGGCTCTTGCCTAATTTGGGATAGATCGCTTATGTACGAGTGGGTGGGTGGAATCAAATCCGAAACCTCACCCAATCTGAGACCCAGGGGCTAAGGAGTTTTCGAACTCGGAAGTTTGGATTCTTGGATGCTGTCCAATGAATCTAGCCTGTCGCCTGACTTTAAGTTCAGGTCTTGAGTGATGTCCTCCCCTCCGCGGGTATCCGGCTTGGAGGGATCGGGAATCCGGACATAGCTAGTCCTTAAGATAGATGAAGGGTCGCCGCACTGTCCCTCTACCACGGCGACGTGATGGGTGACCTGGGGAGAGTTAATCTCTCTCAGATCGGGTTTAGGCCCAATCTGGTCATAATCCGTAGCGACTCCCAGGGCGGCGATGCGATCCAAGAGCTCGTTTAGGGAAGAGAGCTCCATTGGATCTAGCTACTCGGCGAATTCCGAGCTGACGTGAAGATTGCTTTCGATGACCCGAGAGGTCATTGTCGGCGCAGCAGCCGAACAGGCGGTCATAAGGAAACCACCTAGCTAGAGAGTTTGGCCGACAGCCAATGCTCCCTTAGCAACGGTGCCGTCTTTAAAGACGGGATGAGGCATCCTTCCTGATGGCGACGGCACAGAGGAACTCTTAATGAAAGCACCAATGTCGGTGTCAAAACCGGCGGATCTCGTGTAGGGGGTCCCAAACTCTGCGTCTAGGCGGATGGTAACAGGAGGCAGGGGACACAATGTTTTACCCAGGTTCGGTCCCTCTCGATGGAGGTAAAACCCTACGTCCTGCTTGATTAATATTAATGATATGAGTAGTACAAGAGTAGATCTACCACGAGATCGACGATGCTAAACCCTAGAAGCTAGCCTATGGTATGATTGTTGTTCCTCCTACGGACTAAAACCCTCCGGTTTATATAGACACCGGAGAGGGCTAGGGTTACACAGAGTCGGTTACAATGGTAGGAGATCTACATATCCGCATCGCCAAGCTTGCCTTCCACACCAAGGAAAGTCCCTTACGGACACGGGACGAAGTCTTCAATCTTGTATCTTCATAGTCCAGGAGTCCGGCCGAAGGTATAGTCCGGCTATCCGGACACCCCCTAATCCAGGACTCCCTCAATTATCAACATGGATACC
Source organism: Triticum urartu (assembly GCF_003073215.2). Taxonomy (NCBI): domain Eukaryota; kingdom Viridiplantae; phylum Streptophyta; class Magnoliopsida; order Poales; family Poaceae; genus Triticum; species Triticum urartu. Next base: position 54,002,392 of record NC_053023.1, read on the forward strand.
ATTGAGCCATGAACAGAAACTCTTGGATAACAAACAAGAACAGCCAAATTAGTTGGGATCCGACTTAGATTAGATAAGCAAGAAGGAGAAGGGGACAAACTGGGGTACCTGCGCTGTCCTGCGGTGGTTGAGGAGTTGGATCTGGCAGCTGAGCCCAAGGGAGGTCGTCGGAATGGCGCCTGCAGCAGCACCGGAGACGAGGAACTGGAGAAGGGAAGGGAAGGGAAATCCGGTGAGACGGCAGCAGGGAGCGAATGGAAGGAGAGGAAAGGCGGATCCTTTAGTACCTGGCTTGCTCGGAGCCGAGCAGGAAACCCTGACGTCCAGAAATTTATTTTAGAATTTTTGGGGCTCCAGATCTTGCGCTAGCTACAGATTACTACAGACTGTTCTGTTTTTGACAGATTCTGTTTTTCGTGTGTTGTTTGCTTATTTTGATGAATCTATGGCTAGTAAAATAGTTTATAATCCATAGAGAAGTTGGAATACAGTAGGTTTCACACCAATATAAATAAATAATGAGTTCATTACAGTACCTTGAAGTGGTCTTTTGTTTTCTTTCTCTAACAGAGCTCACGAGATTTCTATTGAGTTTTGTGTTGTGAAGTTTTCATGTTTTGGGTGAATTCTTGTGATGGATTATGGAACAAGGAGTGGCAAGAGCCTAAGCTTGGGGATTCCCATGGAACCCCCAAGATAATCCAAGGACACCAAAAATTCAAAGCTTGGGGATGCCCCGGAAGGCATCCCCTCTTTCGTCCACTTCCATCGGTAATTTACTTGGAGCTATATTTTTATTCACCAACATGATATGTGTTTTTCTTGGAGCGTCTTGTATTATTTGTGTCTTTGGTTGTTAGTGTGCCACAATCATCCTTGCTGTACACACCTTTTGAGAGAGCCATTCATGAATTAGAATTTGATAGAATACTCTATGTGCTTCACTTATATCTTTTTGAGCTAAGTAGTTTTGCTCTATGTGCTTCACTTATATCTTTTGAGCGCTATAATTTTGCTCTTTATGCTTCACTTAGATATTTTAGAGAACGGTGGTGGACTTGTTTTAAAGAAACTATTGATCTCTCATGCTTCACTTAAATTATTTTGAGAGTCTTAATAGCATGGTAATTTGCTTAGTAATAACAAGCTTGGTATTCAAGATTTGTGAAACTTTCTTTTGAGTGTGTTGAATACTAAGAAAAGTTGGTTGCTTGATAATTGTTTTGAGATATGGAGGTAGTAATATCAAAGTCATGCTAGTAGAGTAATTGTGAATTTGATAAGTACTTGTGTTAAAGTTTGTGATTCCCGTATCATGCACGTATAGTGAACCGTTATGTGATGAAGTCGGAGCATGATTTATTTATTGATTGTCTTCCTTATGAGTGGCGGTCGGGGACGAGCGATGGTCTTTTCCTACCAATCTATCCCCCTAGGAGCATGCGCGTAATACTTTTCTTTGATAACTTCTAGATTTTTTGCAATAAGTATATGAGTTCTTTATGACTAATGTTGAGTCCATGGATTATATGCACTTTTTCCTATCCTTCCACCATTGCTAGCCTCTCTAATACCGCGCACTTTTCGCCGATATCATACACCCACCATACACCTTCCTCAAAACAGCCACCATACCTACCTATCATGGCATTTCCATAGCCATTCCGAGATATATTGCCATGCAACTTTCCACCGTTCCGTTTATTATGGCACGCTCCATCATTGTCATATTGCTAGCATGATCATGTAGTTGACATTGTATTGTGGAAAAGCCACCGTTCGTAATTCTTTCATACATGTCACTCTTGATTCATTGCATATCCGGGTACACCGCCGGAGGCATTCATATAGAGTCATATTTTGTTCTAAGTATCAAGTTGTAATTGTTGAGTTGTAAGAAAAATAAAAGTGTGATGATCATCATTTTTAGAGCATTGTCCCAAGTGAGGAAAGAATGATGGAGACTATGATTCCCCCACAAGTCGGGATGAGACTCCGGACGAAAAAATATTAAAAAAAAGAAAAGAAAAGAGGCCATAAAAAAGGCCCAAATAAAAAAATGAGAGAAAAAGAGAGAAGGGACAATGTTACTATCCTTTTACCACACTTGTGCTTCAAAGTAGCACCATGATCTTCATGATCGAGAGTCTCTTGTTATGTCACTTTCATATACTAGTGGGAATTTTTTCATTATAGAACTTGGCTTGTATATTCCAATGATGGGCTTCCTCAAAATGCCCTAGGTCTTCGTGAGCAAGCGAGTTGGATGCACACCCACTTAGTTTCTTTTGATGAGCTTTCATATACTTATAGCTCTAGTGCATCCGTTGCATGGCAATCCCTACTCACTCACATTGATATCTATTGATGGGCATCTCCATAGCCCGTTGATACGCCTAGTTGATGTGAGACTATGTTCCCCTCTTTTTGTCTTCTCCACAACCACCATTCTATCCCATATATAGTGCTATATCCATGGCTCACGCTCATGTATTGCGTGAAGATTGAAAAAGTTTTGAAAAAGTTAGAGTATGAAACAATTGCTTGGCTTGTCATCAGGGTTGTGCATGATTTAAATACTTTGTGTGGTGAAGATAGAGCATAGCCAGTCTATATGATTTTGTAGGGATAACTTTCTTTGGCCATGTTATTTTGAGAAGACATAATTGGTTTGTTGGTTTGCTTGAAGTATTATTATTTCTATGTCAATATGAACTTTTGTCTTGAATCTTCCTAATCTGAATATTCATACCACAATTAAGAATATTTACATTGAAATTATGCCAAGTAGCACTCCGCATCAAAAATTCTCTTTTTATCATTTACCTACTCGAGGACGAGCAGGAATTAAGCTTGGGGATGCCTGATACGTCTCCAACGTATCTATAATTTTTGATTGCTCCATGCTATATTATCTACTGTTTTGGACTATATTGGGCTTTATTTTCCACTTTTATATTATTTTTGGGACTAACCTATTAATAGGAGGCCCAGCCCAGAATTGTTGTTTTTTGCCTATTTCAGTCTTTCGAAGAAACGGAATATCAAACGGAGTCCAAACGGAATAAACCTTTCTGGAACGTGATTTTCTTCCCGAATATGACCCAGGAGACTTGGACCCTACACCAAGGAAGCTTCGAGGTGGGCACGAGGTAGGGGGCGCAACCTATACCCCGAGGCGCGCCCCCCACCCTCGTGGGCCCACTAAAGCTCCACCGACGTACTTCCTCCTCCTATATATACCTACGTACCCCCAAACGAACAGGGAGGAGCCAAAAACCTAATTCCACCGCCGCAACTTTCTGTATCCGCGAGATCCCATCTTGGCGCCTATTCCGGAGCTCCGCCGGAGAGGGCCGTCATCACGGAGGGCTTCTACATCATCATAGCCTCTCCGATGAAGTGTGAGTAGTTTACCTCAGACCTTCGGGTCCATAGTTAGTAGCTAGATGGCTTCTTCTCTCTTTTTGGATCTCAATACAAAGTTCTCCCCCTCTCTCATGGAGATCTATTCGATGTAATCTTCTTCTTTTTTGCAGTGTATTTGTTGAGACCGATGAATTGTGGGTTTATGATCAAGTCTATCTATGAATAATATTTGAATCTTCTCTGAATTCTTTTATGTATGATTGGTTATCTTTGCAAGTCTCTTCGAATTATCAGTTTGGTTTGGCCTACTAGATTGGTTTTTTTGCCATGGGAGAAGTGCTTAGCTTTGGGTTCGATCTTGCGGTGTCCTTTCCCAGTGACAGAAGGGGCAGCAAGGCACGTATTGCATCGTTGCCATCGAGGATAACAAGATGGGGTTTATTTCATACTGCATGAATTTATCTCTCTACATCATGTCATCTTGCTTAAAGCGTTACTCTGTTTTTAACTTAATACTCTAGATGCATGCTGGATAGCGGTCGATGAGTGGAGTAATAGTAGTAGATGCAGAATCGTTTCGGTCTACTTGTCACGGACGTGATGCCTATATACATGATCATGCCTAGACATTCTCATAACTATGCTCAATTCTGTCAATTGCTCAACAGTAATTTGTTCACCCACCGTAGAATACTTATGCTCTTGAGAGAAGCCACTAGTGAAACCTATGGCCCCCGGGTCTATTCTCATCATATCAATCTCCATCACTTTAATCTTGCTTTGCTTTTTACTTTGCCTTTTACTTTTCACTTTGCATCGCTATACCAAAAATATTATATCTACCAGATCTCACTCTCGTAAGTGACCGTGAAGGGATTGAAAACCCCTAATCGTGTTGGTTGCGAGTAGCTATCATTTTGTGCAGGTACGAGGGACTTGAGCGTGGCCTCCTACTGGATTGATACCTTGGTTCTCAAAAACTGAGGGAAATACTTACGCTACTCTGCTGCATCATCCTTTCCTCTTCGAGGAAATCCAACGCAAGCTCAAGAGGTAGCAAGGGGCGGCGGCGTAGTGGGTCGGGGCAGCGGCGCACAGTGGGGGGCTGAGAGAGATGTGAGATTGGGGATCGGGGATTGGGGATTTTAGTCGGGGGAGGGATAGCAATGGCGCACCACCTAGCGGTGCGCCATTAGTAACTCTTTTTTTTGGATAGCAATGGCGCACCACCTAGGGGTGCGCTATTAGTAATTTCCTTTTTGGATTTTTAGTTGCATTCATTTGTGAATTGGTAAAACTTTTATGAATATGAAAAAATATCATCAAATTTGAAAAAATATTCATGAATACAAAAAGTGCCCATGAAATTTAAGCAGGAAAAGGAACACTGAAAAATAAAATACAAGAATAAATATAAATAAAAATTTGTATATCAATGGCGCACCTCATTCGGGTGCGCCATAAATACCTTCATAGCAATGGCGCACCCTCCCTTGGTGCGCCATTACTAACTGTTTTTTTTTGGATTTTTAGTTGCATCTAATAATTTTTTAGAAAATGACGATCAAATTTGAAAACGTTTATGAATGTGGAAAAATATCATCAGATTTCAAAACATTTATGAAAAAATATGAATATGAAAACATTTATGAATATGAAAAAATATCATCAAATTTGTTATTTGATTTTTTTGGGATTTTTAGTTGCATCTAATAATTTTTTAGAAAACATTTATGAATATGAAAAAAATATCATCAGATTTCAAAATATTCATGAATTCAAAAAGTGCCACCCATTTCCATATGTCGAAATACAATCGAGAAATGAAGACTACGATTTAAATACAATCGATCTTAGCTAGCTATCTTATCACAATCTTCTTGCCCTTCTTTTTCGCAAATGGAGTTCTTCTGTTGAATGGACGTCCTTTAGGTAGGGTGGTCCTGCTTCTTCTTGTGGTGTATTGCACTTCATCGTCGTCGTCATGTTCCATCTTCGGGTCGCCGTACTTGTCGAAGTCTTGCTCATTGGCGACTCCATCCATTCCGATGATCTTCCTTTTGCCTCTCCTCACGACAACACGACTGGGCTTTGACGGGTCGGTAATGAAGAAGCATTGGTCCACTTGGGAAGCCAGTACCCATGGCCCATTTTCCGTGGTGACGTTTGCGCCCACGGTCTTGGAGTTGTCTTCGGGTATAACCATGGTGGTGAAATACCGGTCTTCTTTTAGGACGCTCTTGGCCCATCTGACACGGAACATCGGGACCTTCTCTCCAGCGTAGCTCAGCTCCCAGATCTCCTCGATCCTTCCGTAGTATCTATCCTTGTCATTACCGATGTAGGATTCCATCGTTACCTCGGAGTTCTGATAACCATCGCTCTTCATGTCCTTGTCCTCGGTGTAGAATGTGTAGTCGTTGATATCGTACACCTCATAGGTCATCAGGTTGTGCTCGGCGCCTTGTGACAAGGCGAATATGAGTTTTTCTTCCGTGGAAAAATCCTCATGTAAAGGGTACGACAGAAGCTTCTCCTTGAACCAACGCGTGAAACATGAGTTGTGCTCTTTGATTATATCTCCGTCTGTCCTCTGTTGGCCTCGGTCATTGTACGTCCTCTCAATAAAGGTTTTGTGCTCTACCACCCAAGGATCGACCATGTCTATGTGTTGTAGAGCGACTAGGTTTGCTCTTTCAAAGTCGGTGAGTCGACCCTCGAAGTCGACATGCATTTCACGGCGACCATCGTGGTGACCCCATCCAGTGAGCCTGCCGAGGTGCCTGTTGACGGGTAGACCAACGGGGTTCTTGATGCCTAGATAATTCATGCAGTAGGAGATGCACTCTTCGGTCATAAAGCCCCTAGCTATGCTTCCCTCTGGACGTGACATGTTGCGAACGTATCCTTTGATGACACCATTCATCCTTTCGAATGGCATCATACTGTGCAGGAACGTCGGCCCGAGTTGGATGATGTCCTCCACGATATGGACCAGCAGATGCACCATAACATCGAAGAATGCGGGCGGGAAGTACATCTCAAGCTCGCATAGTATCACCATGATCTCTTCCTGTAGCCTTCTGAGTTGCCTCACGCCAACCGACTTCCGAGAGATGACGTTGAAAAAGTTGCATAGGCCAAATAGCATTTCACGGACGTGCGCGTCCATGATCCCATGGATTGCAACTGGAAGTATCCGCGTCATCAGCACGTGACACTCGTGAGACTTCATCCCGCTAAACTTCTGCTTCGCTGAGTCTAGGTATCTGCTTATCTTCCCCGCGTAACCATAAGGAAGTTTTACTCCTATGAGGTAGGTGAAAAACTGCTCGATCTCCTCCTGACATAGAGTGAAGCACGCGGGAGGGTAGTCATTTCCGGTCTTCTTGGCCTTTTTGCCTTTGCGACGACTTTCCGTGTCCTGCTTTGCCTCATCGTCATCATCATTAGCGTGAAGCTCCTCCCTGATGCCCATTGATTTCAAATCCGCCCTTGCTTTCGGCCCATCTTTGGTCCTCTCTGGCATGTTGAGCAGGGCACCAAGCAGACTCTCGCACACGTTCTTCGTGATATGCATGACATCAAGGCTATGAGGCACACGGAGGATCTTCTAGTACGGCAAGTCCCAGAAAACAGACCTCGTTTTCCATACCTTCAGCAGCGGCTCTGGTGCCTTTCGCTTCTTTCCCGGCTCCGGGCACTCTTTCCAATTTTTCAATAGCTCGTCTATTTCCTCGCTGCTCCTCGTACGCGGGCATCTTCGGGGTTCGGTTTCACCATCGAACAGATCCTTGCATTTTCTCCATGGGTCATCGTCGCGAAGCCACCTTCGATGTCCCATGAACACGGTTTTCAAAGACCCGGGATCTCTATCTAGCTGGCGATACATTGTGTCATCCATGCACCTGACGCATCCAGAAAAACCATGGACCACCTGCCCCACGACATATCCGTAACCGAGATAGTCGTGCACCGTGAGCAATGCGGCTCTCATAGGGAAATATTCTTTCTCTGCGGCATCCCACGTATTGGCTGGAGTTTTCCACAGCATGTCTAGCTCCTCTTTCAACAGCCCCAGATACAGATTGATGTCATTCCCTGGTTGTTTCGGCCCTTCAATTAGCATACTCATGTGAATGTACTTCCTCTTCATGCACAACCAGGGGGGAGGTTGTACATCCACACAAACACAGGCCAGGTGCTATGTGTGCTTCTCTGGCTGCCAAACGGATTGACTCCATCGGTGCTCGCGCGCAGCACGATGTTCCTTGGATCGTCCCCAAATTCTGGGTGTTCGAAGTTCAACGCTTGCCACTGGCTCGCATCCTTAGGGTGACTCAGCATCTTGTCTTTTTTATTTATCTCCGGATCATTTCCATCATCTTCTCGCTTCTTCTCCTTCCTATCCGCGTGCCAACGCAGGAGCTTTGCTAGCTTAGGGTCCGCGAAATACCGCTGCAGACGAGGAGTGATCGGAAAGTACCACACCACTTTTCAAGGAGCTTTCTTCCTCTTCTTGTATCGAGTGACGCCGCACACCAGACATATGGTAGACTCCGCGTGCTCATCCCGATAAATGATGCAACTATTCATGCACACATGGTATTTCATGTGCGGTAAATCCAGAGGACACACGATTTTCTTCACCTCCTCGAAACTGGTCGGGCACTTGTTCCCCTTGGGAAGACGTTCGTGCCAGAATGACATGTTCTCGTCGAAGCATGCGTCGGTCATTTTGTGTTTTACCATCATCTCCAGAGCCATGAGCGTTACTTTCAGGCGGGTATCCTCGGGCCTGCATCCTTCATACAATGGATTAACCGCGTCTATCTCTAGTTGATCCAGCTTGGCTTTCTCTCGGGCAGCAGCTCTTGTGTTATCCGTCTGCTTGAGAAGCAGCTCTTGAATATGAGGGTCTTGCACACAGCCCATCGATGGTCCATCGCCGTCTGCTCCGGCATCTTCATCTTCATGATCATGCCCTTCGTCTGCTCCGGCATCTTCCTCATCATCATGTCCGGCATCTTCTACATGATGACTGTGTACTGCATCTACTTCGTGATCATGTCCTGGAGATTCTTCATCTTCTCGCCCGCCCTCGCCGTGGTTGTCTTGCTGCCCTTCCTCATTTCTTCCCCGGCCCCCATGTACGACTTCATAATCATCTTCATCACCTTGCCACCGATAGCCATCCATGAAACCACGCAAGAGCAGGTGGTCCCGCACCTGTATGGAATCCGGGTCCATAAGGCTCCTCAGCTTGCATCTTCGACACGGATATCTTATCTCCGTCTCGTTCTTTTGAAGCATCTTGGCCTTCGCGGAGCTCAAAAACCTATTCACGATGCCTTCGGTCATCGTGCGGACCATGGTCGCCTGCGGGGTAGAGCAAAACGATATTTTAGAACCAAAAAAAATTTGGCATGACTTTTCCTAAAAATAGGACCAAAAAGAATGCATAGTGCCGAATTCTCGCCCGAACCGAAATGAATCAACATTCCGGCAAAATATTGGCAACTATCGCATTTCAAATACCGGTACCTGCAAACACAAACATATGCAACACCACAAACATACGTAGATCTAGGCCATAAAAAGTGCATGTGCACGTTGTTGGAGAGAGAAAAAAGTAGATCTACAACATAAAGAAGCTTTCCCCTTACTTACCTATCAAAAAAGGAAATTTAACCACTTAATTTGGGTGAATCTATGGTGCAAATGAGGTGAGGAGGAGGAGGCAATCGAGACAAGCTTGGAGGAGGAGATGGAGAGAATGAAGTGGGAAAAGTGAGTGTGGTAGGTGGCTATTCAAAATATCTAGATGGTCTCAGGTTACTAATGGCCCACCACCTAATAATGCGCCATTAGTAACCCTGGTTACTAATGGCGCATTATTAGGTGGTGCGCCATTACTATTTCTGCAATATATATATATAATTGTTAGTAGTGGCGCACCTTGGTTGTGGTGCGTCATTACTAGTTTGAACTAGTAATGGCGCACTCTACCCTGGTGCGCCATTACTAGTTTAAAAAAAGTAAAAAAAATTGTTAGTAGTGGCGCACAGAGTGTGTGGTGCGCCATTACTAGTTAAAACTAGTAATGGTGCAATGTGCCTTAGTGCGCCATTAGTAGTTTTGAAAAAAAATATTTGTTAGTAATGGCGCACCATGTGTTTGGTGCGCCATTAGTAATGAGGACACTAATGGCGCACTAGCAGTGGCGCACCACATATATGGTGCGCCATTAATGTCCATATTAGCTATAGCCCTTTTCCTAGTAGTGAATCTTTGCTTAATCCGTAGTCCCTATTTCGAGTTGCAAATATTAGCAACAGAACCGTTATCAAATACCCAGGTGCTACTGCGAGCATTAGTAAGGTACACATCAATAACATGTATATCACATATACCTTTGTTCACCTTGCCATCCTTCTTATCCACTAAATACTTGGGGCAGTTCCACTTCCAGTGACCAGTTTGTTTGCAGTAGAAGCACTTAGTTTCAGGCTTAGGTCCAGACTTGGGTTTCTTCTCTTGAGCAGCAACTTGTTTGCCATTCTTCTTGAAGTTCCCCTTCTTCTTCCCTTTACCCTTTTTCTTGAAACTAGTGGTCTTGTTGACCATCAACACTTGATGCTCCTTTTTGATTTCTACCTCTGCAACCTTTAGCATCGCGAAGAGCTCGGGAATTGTCTTATTTATCCCTTGCATATTATAGTTCATCACGAAGCTTTTGTAGCTTGGTGACAGTGATTGAAGAACTCTGTCAATGACACTATCAACAGGAAGATTAACTCCCAGTTGAGTCAAGTGATTATGATACCCGGACATTTTGAGTATATGTTCACCGACAAAACTATTCTCCTCCATCTTGCAGCTATAGAACTTATTGGAGACTTCATATTTCTCAATCCGAGCATTTTCTTGAAATATTAACTTCAACTCCTGGAACATCTCATATGCTCCATGACATTCAAAACGTCGTTGAAGTCCCGGTTCTAAGCCGTAAAGCATGGCACACTGAACTATCATGTAGTCATCAGCTTTACTCTGCCAAACGTTCTTAACGTTATCAGCAGCATCTGCAAGCAGGCCTGGCACCCAGCGGTGCTTCCAGGACGTAATTCTTCTGTGCAGCAATGAGGATAATCCTCAAGTTACGGACCCAGTCCATGTAATTGCTACCATCATCTTTCAACTTCGCTTTCTCAAGGAACGCATTAAAATTTAACGGAACAACAACACGGGCCATCTATCTACAATCAACATAGACAAGCAAATACTATCAGGTACTAAGTTCATGATAAATTTAAGTTCAATTAATCATATTACTTAATAACTCCCACTTAGAAAGACATCTCTCTAATCCTCTAAGTGATCACGTGATCCAAATCAACCAAACCATGTCTGATCATCACGTGAGATGGAGTGGTTTCAATGGTGAACATCACTATGTTGATCATATCTACTATATGATTCACGCTCGACCTTTTGGCCTCAGTGTTCCGAGGCCATATCAGCATATGCTAGGCTCGTCAAGTTTAACATGAGTATTCCGCATGTGCAACTGTTTTGCACCCATTGTATTTGAACGTAGAGCCTATCACACCCGATCATCACGTGGTGTCTCAGCACGAAGAACTTTCGCAACGGTTCATACTCAGGGAGAACACTTATACGATGATAATTTAGTGAGAGATCATCTTATCAAAGAAAAATAAGATGCATAAATGATAAACACCACATGCAATCAATATAAGTGATATGATATGGCCATCATCATCTTGGGCTTGTGATCTTCATCTCCGAAGCACCGTCATGATCACCATTGTCACCGGCGCGACACTTTGATCTCCATCGTAGCATCGTTGTCGTCTCGCCAACTTATGCTTCTACGACTATCGCTACCTCTTAGTGATAAACTAAAGCATTACAGGGCGATTGCATTGCATACAATAAAGCGACAACCATATGGCTCCTGCCAGTTGCCGATAACTCGGTTACAAAACATGATCATCTCATACAATAAAATATAGCATCATGCCTTGACCATATCACATCACAACATGCCCTGCAAAAACAAGTTAGACGTCCTCTACTTTGTTGTTGCAAGTTTTACGTGGTTGCTACGGGCTGAGCAAGAGCCATTTTTTCCTACGCATCAAAACCACAAAGATAGTTCATCAAGTTGGTGTTGTTTTAACCTTCTCAAGGACCGGGAATAGCCACACTCGGTTCAACTAAAGTTGGAGAAACTGACACCCGCCAGCCACCTGTGTGCAAAGCACATCGGTAGAACCAGTCTCACGTAAGCGTACGCGTAATGTCGGTCCGGGCCGCTTCATCCAACAATACCGCCGGACCAAAGTGTGACATGCTGGTAAGCAGTATGACTTGTATCGCCCACAACTCACTTGTGTTCTACTTGTGCATATAACATCAACGCATAAAACCTGGCTCGGATGCCACTGTTGGGGAACGTAGTAATTTCAAAATTTTCCTACGCACACGCAAGAACATGGTGATGCATAGCAACGAGAGGGAAGAGTGTGTCCATGTACCCTCATAGACCGAAAGCGGAATCGTTAGCACAACGCGGTTGATGTAGTCGTACGTCTTCACGATCCGACCGATCAAGCACCGAACGTACGGCACCTCCGAGTTCTGCACATGTTCAACTTGATGACGTCCCTCGAACTCCGATCCAGCCGAGCTTTGAGGGAGAGTTTCGTCAGCACGACGGCGTGGTGACGATGATGATGTTCTATCGACGCAGGGCTTCGCCTAAGCACCGCTATGATATGACTGAGGTAGATTATGGTGGAGGGGGGCACCGCACACGGCTAAGAGATCCAAGGGATCAATTGTTGTGTCTCTAGGGGGGTGCCTCCCTCCCCATATATAAAGGAGTGGAGGAGGGGGAGGGGACCGTCCACCCTTGGCGCGCCCCATGAGGAGTCCTACTCCCACCGGGAGTAGGACTCCCCCCTTTCCATGTTGGAGTAGGAGAGGAGAGGGAAGGAGAAAGAGGGGAAAGGAAAGGGGGGGCGCCGCCCCCCTTCCTTGTCCAATTTGGACTTGGGAGGGGAGGGGCGCGTAGCTGCCCCTTGGACGCCTCTCCTCTTCCACCAATTGGGCCCATGAGGCCCAATAATCTCCGGGGGGTTCTGGTAACCCCCCGGTACTCCGGTATATATCCGATAACCCCCGGAACCATTCCGGTGTCCGAATATAGTCGTCCAATATATCAATCTTCATGTCTCGACCATTTCGAGACTCCTCGTCATGTCCATGATCACATCCGGGACTCCGAACTACCTTCGGTACATCAAAACACATAAACTCATAATATAACAGTCATCGAACTTTAAGCGTGCGGACCCTACGGGTTCGAGAACTATGTAGACATGACCAAGACACGTCTCCGGTTAATAACCAATAGCGGAACCTGGATGCTCATATTGGCTCCTACATATTCTACGAAGATCTTTGTCGGTCAAACCGCATAACAACATATGTTGTTCCCTTTGTCAGCGGTATGTTACTTGCCCGAGATTCGATCGTCGGTATCATCATACCTAGTTCAATCTCGTTACCGGCAAGTCTCTTTACTCGTTCTGTAATACATCATCCCGCAACTAACTCATTAGTTGCAATGCTTGCAAGGCTTAAGTGATGTGTATTACCGAGTTGTCCTAGAGATACCTCTCCGACAATCGGAGTGACAAATCCTAATCTCGAAATATGCCAACCCAACAAGTACCTTTGGAGACACCTGTAGAGTACCTTTATAATCACCCAGTTATGTTGTGACGTTTGGTAGCACACAAAGTGTTCCTCCAGTAAACGGGAGTTGCATAATCGCATAGTCACAGGAACATGTATAAGTCATGAAGAAAGCAATAGCAACAAACTAAACGATCAAGTGCTAAGCTAACGGAATGGGTCAAGTTAATCACATCATTCTCCTAATGATGTGATCCCGTTAATCAAATGAAAACTCTTTGTCTATGGCTAGGAAATGTAACCATCTTTGATCAACGAGCTAGTCTAGTAGAGGCATACTAGTGACACTTTGTTTGTCTATGTATTCACACATGTATCATGTTTCCAGTTAATACAATTCTAGCATGAATAATAAAAATTTATCATGATATAAGGAAATAAATAATAACTTTATTATTGCCTCTAGGGCATATTTCCTTCATAGTCATCATACCGATCTTGTCAAACGTTCGTAACGTCTGCATCTGCTCCTACAAAAGGTCTGTCACCTAGCGGTGCATCAAGGACATAATTCTTCTATGCAGCAATGAGGACATCTTTCAACATAGTCTTCTCTAGGAACATATCATAAATAAAACGGGGAAGCTATACGCGAGCAATTGATCTACAACATAGATATGCAAATACTTTCAGGACTAAGTTCATGATAAATTTAAGTTCAATTAATCATATTACTTAAGAACTCCCACTTAGATAGACATGCCTCTACTCATCTAAATGATCACGTGATCCATATCAACTAAACAATGTCCGATCATCACGTGAGATGGAGAAGTTTTCAATGGTGAACATCACTATGTTGATCATATCTACCATATGATTCACGCTCGACCTTTCGGTCTTAGTGTTCCGAGGCCATATCTGCATATGCTAGGCTCGTTAAGTTTAACCTGAGTATTCTGCTTGTGCAAAACTGGCTTGCGCCCATTGTATGTGAACGTAGAGCTTATCACACCCGATCATCACGTGGTGTCTCAGCACAAAGAACTGTCGCGACGGTACATACTCTGGGAGAACACTTATACCTTGAAATTTTAGTAAGGGATCATCTCATAATTCTACCATCGTACTAAGCAAAATAATATGCATAAAAGATAAACATCACATGCAATCAAAATATGTGACATGATATGGCCATCATCATCTTGCGCCTTTGATCTCCATCTCCAAAGTACCATCATGATCTCTATCGTCACCGGCATGACACCATGATCTCCATCATCTTGATCTTTATCAATGTGTCATCACATGGTCGTCTCGCCAACTATTGCTATCGCATAGCGATGAAATAAAGCAATTATATGGCGCTTGCATCTTATGCAATAAAGAGATAACCATAAGGCTCCTGCCAGTTGCCGATAACTTTAACAAAACATGATCATCCCATAAAACAATTTATATATCATCACGTCTTGACCATATCACATCACAACATGCCCTGCAAAAACAAGTTAGACGTCCTCTACTTTGTTGTTGCAAGTTTTACATGGCTGCTACGGGCTGAGCAAGAACCGTTCTTATCTACGCATCAAAAACCACAACGTAGTATAGTGATTGATTTTTGATCTTCAGAAAGAACCATGTTCATTGAAACCGATTCAACTAAAGTTGGAGAAACAGGCACCTACTAGCCACCTGTGTGCAAAGCATGGCGGTAGAACCAGTCTCGCGTAAGCGTACGCGCAATGTCGGTTTGGGCCGCTTCATCCAACAATACCGCCGAATCAAGAATCAACTAGTAACGGCAGGCAATATGTATATACTCATGCCCACAACTCCTTTGTGTTCTACTCGTGCATATAACATCCACGCATAGACCTGGCTCGGATGCCATTGTTGGGGAACGCAATAATTTCAAAAAAATTCCTACGCACACGCAAGATCTATCATGGTGATGCATAGCAACGAGAAGGGAAGAGTGTCATCCACGTACCCTCATAGACCATAAGCGGAAGCATTATGACAACGCGGTTGATGTAGTCGTATGTCTTCACGATCCGACCGATACTAGTACCGAAAGTACGGCACCTCCACGATCTGCACGCGTTCGGCTCGGTGACGTCCCACGAACTCTCGATCCAGCTGAGTGTCGAGGGAGAGCTTCGTCAGCACGATGGCGTGATGACGGTGATGATGAAGCTACCGGCGCAGGGCTTCGCCTAAGCACTACGACGATATGACCGAGGTGGATTATGGTGGAGGGGGGCACCGCACACGGCTAAGGGATCAATGATCAACTTGTGTGTCTATAGGGTGCCCTCCTCACCCGTATATAAAGGAGTGGAGGAGGGGAGGGCCGTCCCTCTCTAGGCGCGCCCCAAGGGGGGTTCCTACTCCTAGTAGGAGTAGGTTTCCCCCCTTCCCTAGTTGGAGTAGGAGAAGAAGGAAGGGGAAGAGGGAGAGAAGGAAAGAGGGGGCCGTCGCCCCCTCCCTAGTCCAACCCGGACCAGCCCATGGGGGGGCGCATCCACCCCTTAAGGCCCTTCTCTCCTTTCCCATATGGCCCATTAAGGCCCATTATTTCCCCGTCGAATTCCCGTAACTCTCCAGTACTCCGAAAAATACCCGAATCACTCGGAACCTTTCCGATGTCTGAATATAGCCTTCCAATATATCGATCTTTACGTAACGACCATTTCGAGACTCCTCGTCATGTCCATGATCTCATCCGGGACTCCGAACAACCTTCGGTACATCAAATCACATAACTCATAATACAAATCATCATCAAACGTTAAGCGTGCGGACCCTACGGGTTCGAGAACTACGTAGACATGACCGAGACACATCTCCGATCAATAACCAATAGCGGAACCTGGATGCTCATATTGGCTCCTACATATTCTACGAAGATCTTTATTGGTCAAACCGCATAACAACATACGTTGTTCCCTTTGTCATCGATATGTTACTTGCCCGAGATTCGATTGTCGGTATCATCATACCTAGTTCAATCTCACTACCGGAAAGTCTCTTTACTCGTTCCGTAATGCATCATCCCGCAACTAACTCATTAGTCACATTGCTTGCAAGGCTCATACTGATGTACATTACCGAGAGGACCCAGAGATACCTCTCCGATAGATGCAGTGACAAATCCTAATCTCGATCTATGCCAACTCAACAAACACCATTGGAGACACTTGTAGAGCATCTTTATAATCACCCAGTTAAGTTGTGATGTTTGATAGCACACAAGGTGTTCCTCCCGTATTCGGGAGTTGCATAATCTCATTGTCAGAGAAACATGTATAAGTCATGAAGAAAGCAGTAGCAATAAAATTGAATGATCAGTATGCTAAGCTAACGGATGGATCTTGTCCATCACATCATTCTCTAATGATGTGATCCCGTTCATCAAATGACAACACATGTCCATGGCTAGGAAACTTAACCATCTTTGATTAACGAGCTAGTCAAGTAGAGGCATACTAGGGACACTCTGTTTGTATATGTATTCACACATGTACTAAGTTTCTGGGTAATACAATTCTAGCATGAATAATAAACATTTATCATGATATAAGGAAATATAAATAACAACTTTATTATTGCCTCTAGGGCATATTTCCTTCCGCTTCCACATGTCTTCGTGCTTCGTGCCGAAGAAACGCTGCAGGGTCCGGGGACCAGCCGGGTCGAACTCCCACATATACTCTTGACGCGCCTGGCAGGGGAGAATCCGGCGAAAGAGCGTCACCTGGATCACGCTGGCAAGACTGGTATTCTTGTCTACCATGCTCTTGACGCGCCTATGCAGCGTCATCACCTCGTCGGACGACGCCCATTCCAGGCCCTTCTTGAGCCAGGATGACATCCGCATTGGAGGCCTGGACTTGAACTCGGGAGGATTGGCCCATGTGGAGTCGCGGGGTTCCGTGACATAGAACCACTCCTGCTGCCATCCCTTCATGGTCTACACGAAGGTGCCCTTGGGCCAGATGACGTTGGGAAGCTTGCTCACCATGGCGCCACCGCACTCCGTGTGTTGGCCATCCACCACTTTTGGCTTCACGTTGAAGACCTTGAGCCATAGGCCGAAGTGGGGGGATGCGGAGGAATGCCTCGCATATGACGATGAATGCCGAAATTTTGAGGAAGGAATTCGGGTCTAGATCATGGAAATCTAGCTCGTAGTAAAACATGAGACCGCAGACGAAAGGGTGAAGGGGAAACCCTAGTCCGCGAAGGAAATGGGGGATGAACACTACCCTCTCATTGGGCTCCGGAGTGGGGACGATCTGCTTCTTGGCAGGAAGCCGGTGGGCGATTTCCTTGGCGAGGTACCCCGCTTCCCGGAGCTCCTGGATGTTCCCCTCCGTGACTGAGGAGGCCATCCATTTGCCCTGCGCTCCAGATCCGGACATGGCTGGAATGTTTGCGGGGGACGAAAAAGGTTGAGACTTGGGCGCTAGAGCTTGAGGGTGGATAGGCTGAGGAGGAAGAAGGCGTGGGGTAAAAAAGGTGGATCCTTATCTCCTTATAAAGGCAGTGAATATCAAGCGTCCCATGAGCCTTAAAACTCGCCTATTCCCAAGGGGTCGTGCGAACGGCACGATTGGGTTTCCCAAACCCGTATTGATGAGAATCCCGTAATAAGGGGACATGATCTCTGCTTTGACAAGACGTGTTGCCGGAGGCTGCGTCTCGAAACGCGAAACAGGAGGTCGAAAAATGATTCGAAATAATGAAGTGGCCGGACGTAACGTCCCACCAGTAAAGTTGTCAGAAGACATAACTTATTTTTGCTTAAGTATTTCAACCTTGTGGTTCAGGGTTATAACTGATTGTGCAGAACCGGATATAGTTCTTTTGTTCAGCTACTTTGGAGTATTCGGAGGAGGAACCAGCCTTGCAATGTCGAAGATAATCTGCGCACCGGATATCGTCATTGAAGCCTGGTTCAGGGGCTACTGAGGGATTCCTGGATTAGGGGGTCCCCGGACGTCCGGGCTATGTGATGCGGGCCCGACTCGTGGGCCGTGAAGATACAAGATGGAAGGCGTTCCTCCGTGTCCGGATGGGACTCCCCTTGGCGTGGAAGGCAAGCTTGACATTCGGATATTAAGATTCCTTTCTCTGTAAACCGACTATGTATAATCCTAGCCCCTTCTGGTGTCTATATAAACCGGAGGGTTTAGTCCGTAGAGGCAAGAATAGTCATACATGCTAGACATCTAGGGTTTAGCCATCACGATCTCGAGGTAGATCAACTCTTGTAACCCTTATACTCATCAAAGTCAATCAAGCAGGAAGTAGGGTATTACCTCCATCCATCAAGAGGGCCCGAACCTGGTTAAACATCGCGTCCCCTACCTCCTGTTACCTTCGATCCTTAGATGCACAGTCGGGACCCCCTACCCGAGATCTGCCGGTTTTGACACCGACACATGACACATAATAAAAGAAGAGAGAGAATGAAACCATATGAATCTGAACCAACGCTCTAGGCACAAGCTCCGAGGCAAGTCTGTTCATTTTTTTAACATTTAGTGGACCCGCCTGGTTATTTAACATACGCTTAACGTACGCCTCACTGCTGGCATGGACAATTACACCAACGATTGAACATACAAAGTATTGCAAATGCTCTTAGACAGCTAGCTGAGCAACAATACTATGCCTCTCCCACAACAAACTTACTAAACAACTCTTGCAGAAACACAACGTGCATGCATTGTGTCGCCCAAGCTAGTTTAACTTGTGTTTTACCACGCGCGCCCGGACAGCCAGTACGTATATATGGCTATATGCATACACGCAGCCGCGCGGCGTGCCATCAAAATTCAGAAACTTCACGTGACACGGCCAAGTTTTCTCAGCTGCCAAAATACGTGTACGTTGCACTCACATGCGATTTGGTGCAACACGCGACGAGCATGCATCTGCATTCGCGTGATTCGATGTGTCATGTTTGTACGTGTATCCAGAGCCAGCCAGCTTGCCGGTTTGTACGTATGCATGTCCTGCTCGCTTACGTACGTACGTAGGAGGAGCACAGGGGATACGTTGGGCAGTGTGTATACGATATGAGCAAGCTAACTGCTATACTAGCTCACGGATGGATGGATGGATCGTGACGGATCGACGAGCCAAATGCAAGCGATAATTGGGCACGTAGCAGGCGAGGCCAGGCCAGGCGAGGAGAACTGGGAGCACTCACGAGCGAGGGCAAGCCGTTGGCGTTTGGCTTGGAGCCTGTGCCTCCGTTCATGCGTCGTCGAGCATGCATGAGCTAGCTGCCTCTGCATGCTATGCTGCCCGGCGCACTGTCGTTGGAATTTTCTGCAGACCGCGCCTGTGCTCGGGAGCACATCGGCACTTCCCATCTACGTACGTGCCTGGCCGCCTGCAGCGGTCTATGTACGGCGTAGCGTAACTCGGCTGTGTGCATGGAGTGGGGGATCGAGCAGGACATGCATGGATACAAGCAGCTTGAGGTTATGCATGGTGGTGGCAGGGTTTTGCCCTGTGGTGGGTAGTTTTTTTTTATTGTTTGGACTGCTTATCGCATGTGTCACATACTCTGTGGTGGGTAGTTTGATGGCGAGATATATGCAGCCGGTTTCCTACTATCTGCCCACAACTCACTTACTCCTTTCCCTCTACTTGTATTTTCTTTCTGGTTACTGTTCTGTGAACTTTGTATTTTCGTTACGAAAGTAATGGAAAGGGGCACTGATTATTTGATTTACTTGCATAAGATGCCATTGCCATGGATATGTAGTGCAGGTGCAGCAGTCATGTAAGAGCAACTCTACCTTAATCACTAAAAAGGTAGCCTCCAAAAGTGTTTTGGAGTGTCCTTCAAAAAAAAATTGGAGACTCCGAAGGTAACTTGGAAACTCAAAATCGCTAAAACAATAGTTTTCAAATATCTTTCACCTTACCCTAAAAATATATCCCCTCCGTTCCTAAATATTTGTCTTTTTAGAGATTTCAAATGGACTAGCACATACAGATGTATATAGACATATTTTAGAGTGTAGATTCATTCATTTTGGTCCGTATGTAGTCATTTGTTGAAATATCTAGAAAGACAAATATTTAGGAACGGAGGGAGTATATCTTTCACCTTTGTGGGACCCACTCGTCGCTAGGAATGTGAGACTGTCTCGTTTTCCTTTTCCCCCTCCATCTATCTCCTTCCTTGACCACATCTCTCCCTCTAGATCGGCCAACCGTCTTCCCCACATTGAATGTCGTGCCATGGTTACCCCTCCTCATCGACCAAGATCCCGAGCCACCACACAACATAAGCTTACTCTGCCCCTGGCATGCCGGATCCCCCAGCCTCCCCTTGAGGTTGTGCACGGCCGGTTGCATTGAGCAGGTGCACCGCCGAGTACCTAGGCAGGCGGCAAGGCCGACATGTGATAGCTTCCTGGATAGATGGGGGTGTGGCGGCGAGGCCTTGGGCTGGAGAGAGCAATAGCTCGTGTGGGGGAGGCAGAGGGCTCACCATCATCGCGACCAAAAGGTTAGCAGCCTCGGCCTTGTGAGCTTTGGGACAGCTGCTCGGCAATTCCTCTATATGTGGTCCAAGTCGCTGCTAGAGATCTCCTTCCTGGTCTCCTCATGAGCGGCAGGATATGTGGTTGCGGCGCTCGATTTTGGGCGATATGGTTGAGCATTGCCACACCCTGAAAAGTAGGGAGTGCAAAACAAAATTTGAATCACTTTAGCTATATGTAAGTTGCCTAGTTTTAAATTTTGGGTAAGTCGATTTTCTGATCATTCATTCGTCAAGATTCATGTTGTTGTTTGTTTCCTTGTTGTTTCATGGCTTCTTGGGCTGAATTTTTTGACTTGTCCCTATTTGGACTCAGTCGATTTTTCTATTGGGCTTGAGGCCCATTACCCATTGCATCCTTTTTTTTGTTTGTGTATGTTTTTGTTTTCCCCTCTTTAGTCGGTCTTTTTTTTATCTACATGGGTATTTTTGGGATGTTGGGTGAGTGCAAATGTATGGACACAGGTACTATACAATATGTTTGTAAATTATCCTAGAGTATGAAAATTGCACATTATATGCTTATTCTTTGCGTACTAGAAAAGGTGCAATTTTGGTGCAAAGTAGGGTGCAAGTTTTTTTTTCATTTTCTTTCTTCTTAAAGGGTAATACCAACCCCACTAATTACTCTTTCTTAGAAAACATTATTATTTTTATTTATTTTATTTATTATTTAAGGGCAATATCGATGCCACTAATTCATTCCGTCTTAGCAATTTTTTGTCTGTTGAAAATTCTACTATTATATGCTTATTCTTGCATCTGATAAAAAAGGTGCATTTTTGTGTAAATTGTGTGCAAATTTTGTCATTGTTTTTATGTATTTCTTTGTTTCTTCTTAACAAGTAATACATATGCCAGTAATTCATCCTTCTAAGAAAACTTCATAAATAATTTGATTTTCTTTTATTTTTTTATTTCTTCTCTAAGGTAATATCAATGCCTTTATTCAACCCTTGTTAGGAATCTTCTCTTTTCGTGCAAATTTTACTATTGTACGTTTATTCTTACATATTATTAAAAAGTGAAATTTTTGTGTAAATAATGTGCAAAATTTGCCATTTTTCATTTTATTTCTTCATAAAGGGTAATAATAGTCCACTATCATTCATCTTTAGAATACATCATTGTCTTGATTGTTTTAGTTTTTATTTCTCTTCATTTCTTCTTTAAGGGTAATACAATACCGCTAATTCATTCATTCTTAGGACACTTCTTTTTTGTGGGAATTTCACTACTATGTGCTTATTGTTGCGCAATATAAAAAGTGCATTTTTTGTGTAAATTTTGTGCAAATTTAGTCATTATTTGTTATATTTTTCATTTTATTTCTTC
Organism: Triticum urartu; assembly: GCF_003073215.2. Taxonomy (NCBI): domain Eukaryota; kingdom Viridiplantae; phylum Streptophyta; class Magnoliopsida; order Poales; family Poaceae; genus Triticum; species Triticum urartu. The sequence continues at coordinate 54,024,398 of NC_053023.1, forward strand.
TTAAAGGGTAATACCAATGCCATTAATTTCTTTTCCTTAGAAAAATTCAACAATATTTTGATTTTATGTGCATTTCTATTTGATGTACTTATTGTTTCAAGGTAATACCGATGCCACTAACTCATTTCTTGTTAGGAAACTTCTTTTCCGCGAAAAATTCCACTATTATGTGCTTCCTTGCATACATCCTAAAAAAGTCAATGTATGTGTAAATTGCGTTCAAATTTTTTCATTATTTGTTATTATTTTCATTTTCTTTCTCCTTAAAGGGAGAATAAGAATGCTACTAATTCTTTCTTTCTACGACAACAACATTATTTTGATTTAAATTTTTTTAGTTTAGTTTCCTTCCTTTTTAAGGGTAATGCTAATTCCATGAATTTCTTCAACTTTATTTATTGAAAATTCAATATTATATGTTTATTCTTTCATATTAAAAAAAGTTCAATTTTATGTAAATTGTATGCAAATTTGGTTATTATTTGTTTTATTTTCTTTCTTCTTAAAGGGTAATACCAATTATTGAAAATTTTGGTCGGATCTGATGGATTGCGGATTTATGAATCGATTGTTCATTGAACTTATATGAATCTTTTTAAAAGATATTGCATAATTTTATAGTTTGTATTTCTCTCCGATCTATCCTTCTACTTTGGCCAAGCTTGATTGATTTATCTTCAGTGGGAGAGGTGCTTTGTAGTGGCTTCAATCATTGGGTGATCTTGTCCAGTGACAGAAAGGGACAAAAGAATGTATTGTATTGTCGCCACTAAGGATAAAATGTTGGGGTTAATCTTATTGCTATGTTTTCTTCTGTCTACATTAGGTCATCTTGCTTATTGCGTTACTCTATTTCTTTTGAACTTCATATTTTGAGATGCATGGTGGATAGTGGTCTCGGGGTGGAGTAATAGTTGTAGACGTCTGTAAGTTTAATGGTCTACTTATCACAGAGTAATGCCTATGTGAGATTATGCCATGAATGATCATAGTTATAATTTGTGCTATTCTATCAATTGCCCAACATTAATTTATCTAGCATGCCACTACATGCTTTCGAGAGAGATGCTACTAGTGAACCTATGCCCCCTGGTCTATTTACCGTCAATACTAAAACTCCTACAATTGCTCTTTTTGTTCTTTTACTTCCTTGCCAATTTTCCCTATCACTATTTGCTTTTAATATTGTAACTAGCAAGAACAAGGGGATTGATAAGCCCCTTGCCTTTGTTGGGTGCAAGCAATTTATTCATTTGTGTGCAGGTACTGCCAACGTTGTTAGCTTCGCGCCTCCTTCTAATTCGATAAACCTTAGTTCTTAACTAAGAGAAATACTTTCTGATGTTGTGCTACATCACCCTTCATTTTCGGGGTATCCAACAAATCCATCATGAGTAGCACAATGGGAATCCTATTAATTCATTCCTTCTAAGGAAACTTATATACTGCCAAATTCCATTAATATATGCTTACTATTGCATATTAGAAAATAGCACAATTTCTGTGCAAATTGTATGTAAAAAACAATTATTGTTCGTTTTGATTTTTTTAAAGCTAATATGAATGCCACTGGTGCATTTTTTTCTTATACACATTTGCTATTTTGATTTTTTTTCTATTCCATTTATTTTCTTCTTTAAGGGTGATATCAGTTCCACTAATTCATTTCTTTTTAGGACACATATTTTTTTAATCCCACCTTTTTTGCTCCTTTTACATATATTATAAAAAGCAAAATTCTATGCTAATTGCGTGGAAATTTTGACATGAGTTTTTTTTTTCAATCCTTCTTAAAGCGTAATACCAAGACCACTAATTATTTATTCTTAGAAATGTTCTTTTTTACTTGATATTTATTTTTGTTCATTTATTCTGTAAGGTGAGACCAACACAAGTATTAGATTTCTCATCTAAAATGAAATACTTCATTATTTCTAACCCCACATCATGTTACTAAGTATAGTGTAGACATGATAGGTTCTTATGTAACCTCATGATTTTGATTATTTTATTTTCATGGTAGGTGCGCGCACGAGGGGAGGGGGCAATAAATATATGATATCACTCCGCTATATGGTAAGTACATACGCAATGGTCTTGCCTTCATTGCAGTTCACGTCGCATGCACCAACTGTTAGTCGGGCCCAATATGAATCTCGTGCCATTGTAAAAAAAAAATCGTGTGCTCAAGACATGGGGGGGGGGGGGGGGGGGGGGGGAGTAAGAATATGATATCACTCTGGCATATGGTAGGTGCATACACAATGATCTTACCTTTGTTGCAGTTCACGTCGTATGCATCGACTGTTAGTCAGTTGAAAGCATGTGCTCAAGACATGGAAGCCGGAAGGTCATATACGAATCGCTCTCTAAAAAACAAGCATAATGAAAAAAAAATGCAAACATCAAAACTCTGTCGGATTAATTTTTTAGACCCCAACTTCTAAACAAGCAATTATTATGAACTTACATAGGCTTTTGACCACTGCTAGAATTGCTCCAAAATGTTAGCGTGCAACCACCACCTAAATAAAATTTCGTATAGTTTCTTTAGGGAAAAAGGGGCAACAATGATTCATTGGGCTTCGCTCCCATGCCTTAAGCGGCAAATTGTTGTCAAAGCACGTAAGGATGCGTGCATGGGTTGTAACCCAGTAGGCTCACCCGTTCGTACACATGCGTTGGTCAGCTTGCTCAAGGGTCTTTTTTGGTGATACCATTGACGTGCTATAAGTAAAAAAGGTCATTTTTTATTTTTGAATGTCTGTGTATTTAAACAGGGGCAAAAATGATTCACCGGGGCTTCGCTAACAATAATTCAAAAATATTCACGAATTAAGAAATGCCTGCGTATTTGTAAAATGTTCATGTACTTTTAAAGAGTTTGTGCACGAATCTGAAAAATGTGTCACTGATTTGGAAAAACAAAATCATGAATTTAAAAATGTTCATGGATTTTTTTAAACTGTGGATTTCTAAAAATATTGTGAATTTCTGAAAATTTCATGAGTTTGAAAATATATTCACAAATTTTAAGAATATTTACAAATTTTAAAGATTCCATGTTTCAAAGACAATGAAAACGGAAAACATGGATAACAAAAACGAAAAGTTATGAAGAAAAGGCAAAAACAAATAGAGAAGCACCCTAAAACATACAGAGAAACCGGCCGAAACCCGGTGAGCCTTCTAGCCCAAATCTCTACTACTCCCTCCTTCCATCTATATAGGGCCTAATGTGTTTTTCGAGATTAACTTTGACCAAATGTTAGAGCAATAATATATGACATGCAACTTACACAAACCATACCATCAAATTCGTATGTGAAAGTAGATTTCAATGATATAATTTTCACATTATGCATGTCATGTACTATTAATCTTGTCAATAGTCAAAGACGGTCTTGAAAAAAGCATTAGGCCCTATATAGACGGAAGGAGGGAGTACTTAAAAAGAACGTAAGGTTCCCATTTCACCTCTTTTTCGTCCAACCTTCCATATATACGTCGCACTTTTTCCTTATCCTCTTTGATTTTTTCCTCCCATATTTGATTGTTCTCCCATCCATTTAATTGTCTCATGTTTATTAACTTACCAAAATAAACACATATTTTGTTGGCAAATCATTAAATTCTTACCAAATAAGTGCTTAACAATAAAATGGCAGAGAAATCATGGCGATTGCATACAAACATTTGGTAAGATTTTAGCGTATCAATATAATAATATACATGGATTCTCAAAAACAATAATATAGTACAATAATAGTCGTGCAGTCAGGGGCTAATCTACTAGAATGTTTATACTCCCGTTGCAACGCACGGGCAATTGTCTAGTTGATGTAAAAAAGAACTAGATGGGCCACCTGAAATACGATCTACGGTGCTACTCAGCCCAATGTACACCTTGGGCCAAGCAACACAACTGGGCCGAGTGCCATTGATCTCAAAAACATGGATAACAAAAACGAAAAATTATGAAGAAAATGCAAAAACAAATAGAGAAGCACCCTAAAAACAGAAGAAGAACACACAAAGAAACCGGCCGAAACCCGGTGAGCCTTCTAGCCCAAATCTCTACTACTTAAAAAGAACGTAAGGTTCCCATTTCACCTCTTTTTCGTCCAACCTTCCATATATACGTCGCACTCTTTCCTTATCCTCTTTGATTTTTTTTCCTCTCATATTTGATTGTTCTCCCATCCATTTAATTGTCTCATGTTTATTAACTTACCAAAATAAACACATATTTTGTTGGCAAGTCATTAAATTCTTACCAAATAAGTGCTTAACAATAAAATGGTAGAGAAATCATGGCGATTGCATACAAACATTTGGTAAGATTTTAGCGTATCAATATAATAATATACATGGATTCTCAAAAACAATAATATAGTACAATAATAGTCGTGCAGTCAGGGGCTAATCTACTAGAATGTTTATACTCCCGTTGCAACGCACGGACAATTGTCTAGTTGATGTAAAAAAGAACTAGATGGGCCACCTGAAATACGATCTACGGTGCTACTCAGCCCAATGTACACCTTGGGCCAAGCAACACAACTGGGCCGAGTGCCATTGATCTCAAAAAAAAAAGCGGCAAAAATGTATGTGCGCATCCAGGGAATCGAACCTTGGTCAGTACCGTGGGAGGGTACTATGATACCACTACACCAGATACGCCCGCACAGTTAATGAAGTTAGTTTCTTATTTGTAGCGGATTTAGAATTCTGGTGGTACCAAAAGCACATACGAACATTATACATACGAAATAAGAATGCACAGTGTCCTCCAATTTTTCTTCTGCCGAGGCCTTTGCGGTTGTCACACAGCAATATGCTGTGTTTTTCGTTGTCCCTCCAAAATAAGTATCTCAAGTTTAATATAATTTTATACCTTTTTTAGGGAGTACAACTTTTTTTAAGGGGTATGACTTTGTACTAGAAATAGTATAAAGTTGAGATATTCATTTTGGGACGGAGGGAGTATAATCTTATATGAGGGATAAAGGGTAATTAATAAAGTGAAGGAAGAGAAGCACTCCTTGGAAATATTATTCTAGTCCCGAGCTCAATGATGTCAGATTTTTCAAATGATGTCAGATTTTTCAGAGCCCCCAACGAACGACCTCTCGATCGTCCGATCACCTAGGTTGTTGCCACGTCAGCGTCTTGGACTCATTCGCGCACGCGCCGTATCTAGCGAACGAACTCGGCTTCCTCTTCCCTCATCCCCTAACTCTCGTCCCCACATGCTCATTCCCCCTTCCCCGGCTATTCTCCCCATCGACAACTCTTTCCCGACGATCCTAGCGAAGTGTTGTGGTTGCAGCCGCAGATCTTGGCGATTCCCGTCATTTCTTCACGCATATGGTGCGGGTGGAGGCTGGCTGTGCTCGGAGAGACAGTAGTTGCCGGGGCTGCATCTTTGCCGTCGTCGTCGTCGTCGTCAGGGAATGCGTGTTCGTGGTCGACGGGGCTGCACAATGGTGGTCGGCAAGGCGTGGTGGTGGTGTCCATCGCCTAGGCCTCGCGACCTCCTCGGTGTATCCTCCAACACGTGTAGCCGCCACGGGCATCGCCATCCCCGGGTCACCACCGAGGCGACACCGAGGAAGTGGCCATGACGGTGCCCATCTTTGTCTCCGTCGACGTCCGCAGGTGCCGCTGACCATGGCGTTAGGAGAGGATGGAGGAGGAGGGGGTGTTGCGACGGCTGGCCATGGGGGAGAAGGTGGAGCTCACCTGCGACGAGGCGGCGCGGCGGCTCCACGTCCACATGGCGACGGTGGCAAATTTATGAGTTTTTTCAACTTGTCACATGGCAAATTTTGTACATTTTCTGTAATGTCCACATGGCAATTTTTCGAAATGTTTATAATAACATAACCATGGTAAATTCACTTTATTAACCATGGTAAAGAAACTAGAACCATAGCAAATTTACAATTCAAAAATTGCCAAGTTTTTTAAGAACAAAATCCATAAATCTGCCATGTGTCCATGGAAAATTCCTAAATTTGAAAAAAAATCAAAGAAATAAATCCCTAACTTTTGCCACGTGCTTATTACAAATTTCCAAAATTTTGCCATGTGTTTTTTCAATTTTAGTGAAACAAATTCCTAATTTTTTTCATCATTTTCAAATAACCAAATCCTTAACTTGGACATGTGCCCATTATAAATTCCCAAAAGTCGCCAAGTTGCTTAGATAACAAATTTCTTAAACTTTTAACGTGGAATTCTATTATAGTAGCATGGCAGTAATATTATTTAGACCATGCAAACTTTATTAATTAGACCATGGTAGTTTTTTGGGTAGCATGGCAATTGCATTGTTTAGACCATGTCAATTTTTTAATTAGCCATGGCAATTTAATTAATTAGAGCATGCCAAATTATTTGTCGTAGGTGTATATTATTTCCACGGAAAAATATACTATCATAAATTTATAAATTAGAGGATGGGAGTTTTATAAAGTACTCCCTCCGGTCCTTTTTACTCTGCACATTGGATTTGCCGAAAGTCAAACTTTGCTAAGTTTGACCAAATTTATATTAGAAATTATTAGCATCTATAATATGTAATAAATATAATATAAAAATATATTCCAAGATGAATCTAATGATATTGGTGTTGTTATGTGAATGTCTATAATTTTTTATATATATTTGGTCAAAGTTGGATGAGATTGACTTCGGACAAACCTAATATGCGGAGTAAAAGGGACCGGAGGGAGTACGTATAGCATGGCAATTTTTATGAATTAGAGGATGTCAATTATAAATTTATATTTCTCTACTTTTTCTGCGTTCGAAAATATTTTCTTTTCATTTGATAGCATATTTTATGTAAGAAAGAAGTTATGGGTGTGGCCTTTTTTCTGCTCACCTCGTTAATTTTCTGGCCCATCTGGGCCGGCCTGGGTTCGCTTGAAAACACAGCTACAACGAATGTGGGATGCAACAGGGAGGTCTCGCTCGATCCTCCATCCCCTAGCGAATGAATAGTTCGCTATGGGGTAACTCCTCAATTGATGTTTGTCGAGTATTGGAGTGCAAATAATCAAAAATATTTTTCGGCAACAAACATTCCTTAGTTTTTTGCCTGCGTGCAAATATACATGATGAAATCACATTCGTGCAAGTCTAGGCAAAAACATCAAAATCAATACTCCAAATGCTTTCTAAGATATTCTTTTTGGAACATCAAATTTATTTATTTCGTCCCAAGCATTAGGAATGATTTTTATTCAGGAAAAAGTGCACGTACGTAGAAAATTCAACAATATTCATTGAAAAAATAATCAGAAAAAATTGAAGGTTTCGCTAATTTTCAGTTCGCGGGTGCATTTGAGCTCAAGTGTAGAAACCCTATGTTCGTGACTTGTTTGTTACTTCTGGAAATAAGATCCTTCAGATAATCAATTGGTGGCTATGTTCTATTGTATGCAGGTCGTTTCTATCTCATCTCACACTATAAAACACGCAAGCCCATTGTAGGAGTTGTATTTGCTTAGTCAAAGGTAGCAGTGGTGCTAGACGTACGACCATATGATGGTAGTGCCTTTAATTTTAAGTTTTAATTCTTTATGTATTTTTTTGAATTTTTTTTGGATGAGTGTGAATTTCCTAATATTGTCTCAATACACGTTTGTTGCCCATCAATAGTTCTAGGCGGCTTAGGTGGGCTGCGCACGCGTACGTTAGTTGGGCTTGGCTGCTGCTGCTTTCCTTTTCCTTTTCCTTTTCTTTTTCTTTCAGTTTTTCTATTTTGTTTTGAATTTCAATTTTGTTTCAAAACCAACTTGTTCTAAATTCCTCTAGGAATATTAATAGAAGATTAGGCCCTCTTTAGGTCCTATGGGTATTTGTTTCCTGTCGAATAAAATATATAGTCTTATATAATATTCCCAATTAATTTTTAAATTGATTCAAAAAGATCAAGTTCACTAAACATATTTTGGTAAATTTTATCAGAGGCTCAAACTCTTATTTGGGGCTTATTAAACATTTTATTATGCCCAATAAAATATTTAATTTGCCACCCTATTTTTGGTATATCAGTTTATCCCCTAAATTCCTTTAGGGTTGAATTTAATTGCCAATGGATTTAGGGTTTAAAATAAATATTAGGGATTTATGAATATTATTCCAACCCAAAATATTTAATAATGGTCACGGATATTTATGTGGACTCATTTTTTGGTTTTACACGTAAGCCCTAAATGACAATTTAAGGTTCTAAATAATTCCAAAAAAACACATTTTCAATCAAATTAAACAATTCCTATTTAAGTTATAGCTAATAACAGGCAATCACAACCAATTTTGGGAAAAATTGTAAAAAAAGTAACATTCCAGATTTGGACAAAATCTGGAATGTGACAACATGACTGGACCTCTATGACGGGCCGAGGGAGGCCATAGATACCTCCTCGCCCTAGTTGATAAGTTCACCAAGTGAATTGAATGAAGGTTACTAGTAAAGCCATCGAGACGGTCACCAAATTCCCATCTGGTGTAATACACCGTTACAGCATGCCCCATAGTATCATCACCGACAATGGTCAAAATTTCATGTCAAAACCCCTTGAACCCTCTTAGTAAAGAGTAGGACTAATTAGTCCAATTTCAAAGCCACGATCCTTTAACAACTTGGTAAGTTTCTCATACCACACACGTGGGCTTGTTTATAGTCATGAAGCGGGATTTCAAATTTATAGACATGACTGGGGAACTTGGGATCCTCGAACCCTGTAGGTTGTTTGACATACACCAATTTATTTAGGAGACCATTAAGAAATGCATTCTTCATATTCATTTGTTGCATCTTAATATTACGATGCGATGCATCTACAAGCAACATGTGAATATATTCAAGGCGAGCAACTGGAGCAAAGGTTTCACCATAACTGATATCTTTGACTTGGGAGAAACCTTCAGCCATTAATACATCTCAAACGTATCTATATTTTGTGATTGTTTTATGCTATTATAGTATCACTTTTGTATACTTCTTATAGCATTTTATGTTATTTTCTGTACTAACCTATTAATTTAGTGTCAGTGTCAGTTCTTGTTTCGTGCATGTTTTTGACTTTTCAGAAAATTGATATCTATCGAGGTAAAAAGATATGAGTATTTAATATGTTTTTTTCGGGCAACGAAGATTCGAGAAAAGCACCGGGGGCAGGGGACCCATAGGGCCTGGTGGCACGCCCATGCACTAGGCGTGCCCCGTGGCCACATGGGCCCCACAAGCACCGCCTTACGCCCATTCTTCCCTTTATAGATTCCATAATTCCTAAAACCCTCGGTACCAATTTTATCTGAATTTTTTCGCCACCGCAAGCTTCTGTTTCGAGGAGATCCAATCTAGAGGCATGTTATGGTACTCTACCGGGGGGGAATCCATTGCCGGAGACTTCTTCATCAACCTTGCTAACTCCATGACCATTTGTGAGTAGTTTTCTTGGGACCTTAATTAGGGTCCATAGTGGTAGCAAGATGGCTCTCTCCCTTTCTCTCTCTCTCTCCCTCCCTCTCTCAGCTTCAATATCAAGTTCCAGTGAGTTGCCTCACATGATCAAGATCAATTCGATGTAATTCGTAGTTGTCTTCGTTGGGATATGATGGATTGTCACTTTATGATCATATTGTCCTTTGAACTCAATTGATTTTTTGAGGTTTTTTGATATATAATTAAACAGCCATGTATGCTCCTCGATCTATCTATCTTATTCGGCCAAGTTTGATGGGTTTTTTCTTCAAAGGGACTATGCATTGTAGTGGGTTCTAATCTAACTGAACATCTGGGTGTGCAGAGAGAACTCTCTCATCGGCCTGATGCTGATGCAAGATTTATGCCTACACATGAGCTTTTGGACATCACTTTGTTGGGGATCGTAGTAATAATTCAAAATTTTCCTACATGTCACCAAGATCAATCTAGGAGATGCTAGAAACGAGAGAGAGACGGAGTGCATCTTCATACCCTTGAAGATCGCTAAGCGGAAGCGTTACAAGAACGCGGTTGATGGAGTCGTACTCGCGGCGATTCAAATCGCGGAAGATCCGATCTAGCGCTGAACGGACGGCGCCTCTGTGTTCAACACACGTGCAGCCTAGGGACGTCGCCTCCTTCTTGATCCATCAAGGGGAGAGGAGAAGTTGAGGGAGAACTCCAGCAGCACGATGGCGTGGTGATGGAGGAGCTTGTGGTTCTCCGGCAGGGCTTCGCCAAGCACTATGGAAGAGGAGGAGGAGTTGGCGAGGGGGAGGGTTGCGCCAGGGGAAGGGTATGGCTGCCCTCCCACCTCCTCACTATATATAGGGGAAGGGGAGAGAGGGGCAGGCGCCCTAGGGTTTCTCCTAGGGGGCGGCGGCTAGGGCAGATTGGATCTCCCTATAGGGAAACCCTAGGTAGACTTGCCCCCCAAGCCAAGCAGGTGGAGGCTTGCCTCCCAAGCCAGGTGGAGGCGCCCCAAGTCCCCAAGTAACGTGGGAAAAGGGTGTGGGGGTGCACAGCCCCTTAGTGGGCTGGTTTGCCCCCTCCCCTTGGCCCATGAGGCCCTGCAACACTTGCCGGGGCTCCCGAAACACCTTTCGGTCATGCTGGCCATAGCCTGGTACCCCCGGAACACTTCCCGATTCCAATACCCTTCGTCCAATATATCGATCTTCACCTTCGGACCATTTCAGAACTCCACGTGACGTCCGGGATCTCATCCGGGACTCCGAACTACCTTCGGTAACCACATACTATTTCCCATAACAACTCTAGCGTCACCGAACCTTAAGTGTGTAGACCCTACGGGTTCGGGAACCATGCAGACATGACCGAGACCTCTCTCCGGCCAATAACCAACAGCGGGATCTGGATACCCATGTTGGCTCCCACATGTTCCATGATGATCTCATCGGATGAACTATGATGTCGGGGATTCAATCAATCTCGTATACAATTCCTTTTGTCCATCGGTATGTTACTTTCCCGAGATTCGATCGTCGGTATCCCTATACCTTGTTCAATCTCGTTACCGGCAAGTCTCTTTACTCGTTCCGTAATGCATGATACCGTGGCTAACTCAATAGTCACACTAAGCTCATTATGATGATGCATTACCGAGTGGGCCCAGAGATACCTCTCCATCACACGGATTGACAAATCCCAGTCTCGATTCGTGCTAACCCAACAGACACTTTCGGAGATACCTATAGTGCACCTTTATAGTCACCCAGTTATGTTGTGACATTTGATACACCCAAAGCATTCCTACGGTATCTGGGAGTTGCACAATCTCATGGTCTAAGGAAACGATACTTGACATTAGGAAAGCTCTAGCAAACGAACTACGCGATCTTGTGCTATGCTTAGGATTGGGTGACACTCATCTTTTCTCTATCTTCTGCCGAGGTCGGGCATTGAGCCATGCTCAATCTCACACCTTGCAATGCAGGCAAGAACCCCTTCTTGGACTGATCCATATTGAACTTCTTCAATATCTTGTCAAGGTATGTGCTTTGTGAAAGACCAATGAGGAGTCTCGATCTATCTCGATGCCTAATATGTAAGCAGCTTCTCCAAGATCCTTCATTGAAAAACACTTATTCAAGTAGGCCTTTATGCTTTCCAAAAGTTCTATATCATTTCCCATCAATAGTATATCATCCACATATAATATGAGAAATGCTACAGAGCTCCCACTAACTTTCTTGTAAACACAAGCTTCTCCATAGGTCTGCATAAACCTAAACGCTTTGATCATTTCATCAAAGCGAATGTTCCAACTCCGAGATGCTTGCACCAGCCCATAGATGGAGCGCTGGAGCTTGCATACCTTGTCAGCATTCTTAGGATCGACAAAACCTTCCGGCTGCATCATATACAATTCTTCCTTAAGGAAACCATTATGGAATGCCGTTTTGACGTCCATTTGCCATATCTTATAATCGTAGAATGCGGCAATTGCTAACATGATTCGGCCGGACTTCAGCTTCGCTACGGGTGAGAAGGTCTCATCGTAGTCAATCCCTTGAACTTGTCTAACCCTTAGCGACAAGCCGAGCCTTATAGATGGTCACATTACCATCTGCGTCAGTCTTCTTCTTAAAGATCCATTTATTCTCTATGGTTTGTCGATCATCGGGCAAGTCTGTCAATGTCCATACTTTGTTTTCATACATGGATCCTATCTCGGATTTCATGGCTTCAAGCCATTTGTTGGAATCTGGGCCCGCCATCGCTTCTTCATAGTTCGAAGGTTCACTGTTATCTAACAACGTGATTTCCAGGACAGGGTTGCCGTACCACTCTGGTGCGGAACGTGTCCTTGTGGACCTACGAAGTTTAGTAGCACCTTGATCCGAAGTTTCATGATAATCATTATTAACTTCCTCTCTAGTCGGTGCAGGCACCACAGAAACATCTTCCTGAGCTGCACTACTTTCCGGTTCAAGAGGTAGTACCTCATCAAGTTATACTTTCCTCCCACTTACTTCTTTTGAGAGAAACTCTTTCTCTATAAAGGATCCATTCTTGGCAACAAAGATCTTGCCTTCGGATCTGAGGTAGAAGGTATACCCAATAGTTTCCTTAGGGTATCCTATGAAGACACATTTTTCTGACTTGGGTTCGAGCTTTTCAGGTTGAAGTTTCTTGACATAAGCATCGCATCCCCAAACTTTCAGAAACGACAGCTTAGGTTTCTTTCCAAACCATAATTCATACAGTGTCGTCTCAATGAATTTCGACAGAGCCCTATTTAAAGTGATAGCAGTAGATCGGTAAGAGACATCATAGATCGCACCATATCAAATAGAGTGCGATTACGATGTTTGGACACACCATTACACTGAGGTGTTCCAGGCGGCATGAGTTGTGAAACAATTCCACATTTCCTTAAGTGCGTGCCAAACTCGTGACCCAAATATTCCCCTCCGTGATCTGATCGTAAGAACTTTATTTTCCTGTCACGTTGATTCTCTACCTCACTCTGAAATTCCTTGAACTTTTCAAAGGTCTCAGACTTGTGTTTCATTAAGTTGACATACCCATATCTACTTAAGTCATCAGTGAGGGTGAGAACACAATGATAGCCACCGCGAGCCTCAACGCTCATTGGACCGCACACATCAGTATGTATGATTTCCAATAAACTGGTTGCTCGCTCCATTGTTCCGGAGAACGGAGTCTTGGTCATTTTGCCCATGAGGCATGGTTCACACATGTCAAATGATTCATAATCAAGAGACTCCAAAAGTTCATCTACATGGAGTTTCTTCATGCGTTTGACACCAATGTGACCAAGGCGGCAGTGCCACAAGTATGTGGGACTATCATTACCAACCTTACATCTTTTGGCATTCATACTATGAATATGTGTAACATCACGTTTGAGATTCAATAAAAATAAACCATTGACCAACGAGGCATGACCATAAAACATATCTCTCATATAAATAGAACAACCATTATTCTCGGATTTAAATGAGTAGTCATCTCGCATTAAACGAGATCCTGATACAATGTTCATGCTCAAAGCTGGTACTAAATAACAATTATTGAGGTTTAAAACTAATCCCAAAGATAGATGTAGAGGCAGCGTGACGACGGCGATCACATCGACCTTGGAACCATTCCCGACGCGCATCGTCACCTCGTCCTTTGCTAGTCTCCGCTTATTCCGCAGCTCCTATTTTGAGTTACAAATATGAGCAACCGCACCGGTATCAAATACCCAGGAGCTACTACGAGTGCTGGTAAGGTACACATCAATAACATGTATATCATATATACCTTTGGTGTTGCCGGCCTTCTTACTCGCTAAGTACTTGGGGCAGTTCCGCTTCCAGTGACCATTTCCCTTGCAATAAAAGCACTTAGTCTCAGGCTTGGGTCCATTCTTTGGCTTCTTCCTGGCAACTGGCTTACCGGGTGCGGCAATTCCCTTGTCGTCCTTCTTGAAGTTCTTCTTACCCTTGCCTTTCTTGTAACTAGTGGTCTTATTCACCATCAACACTTGGTGTTCCTTTTTGATTTCCACCTCCTCTGATTTTAGCATTGAATATAACTCAGGAATGGACTTCTCCATCCGTTGCATATTGTAGTTCATCACAAAGCTCTTGTAGCTAGGTGGAAGCGACTAGAGGATCCTGTCAATGACCGAGTCATCTGGAAGATTAACTCCCAGCTGAGGCAAGCGGTTGTGCAACCCAGACATTTTGAGTATATGCTTGCTGACAGAACTGTTTTCCTCCATCTTACAACTATAGAACTTGTTAGAGACTTCATATCTCTCGACTCGGGCATGAGCTTGGAAAACCATTTTTAGCTCTTGGAACATCTCATATGCTCTGTGCTGCTCAAAATGCTTTTGGAGCCCCAATTCTAAGCTGTAAAGCATGCCGCACTGAACCAGGGAGTAATCATCACTACGCGACTGCCAGGCGTTCATAACGTCTTGAGTTGCTGGGAAAATGGGTGCTTCACCTAGCGGTGCTTCAAGGACATATGCTTTCTTGGCAGCTATATATGAGGATGACCCTCAAGTTACGGACCCAATCCATATAGTTGCTACCATCGTCTTTCAGCTTGGTTTTCTCTAGGAACGCGTTGAAGTTGAGGGCAACATTGGCGTGGGCCATTGGATCTACAGGATAGATTGTAAAGACAACTTTAGACTAAGTTCATGATAATTAAGTTCATCTAATCAAGTTATTAATGAACTCCCACTTAGGTAGACATCCCTCTATTCATCTAAGTGATACATGATCCGAATCGACTAGGTCGTGTCCGATCATCACGTGAGACGGACTAGTCATCAACGGTGAACATCTCCATGTTGATCGCATCTACTATTCGACTCGTGTTCGACCTTTCGGTCTCTTGTGTTCCGAGGCCATGTCTGTACATGCTAGGCTCGTCAAGTCAACCTAAGTGTTTCGCATGTGTAAATCTGGCTTATACCCGTTGTATGCGAACGTTAAAATCTATCACACCCGATCATCACATGGTGCTTCGGAACAACGATCCTTTGCAACGGTGCACAGTTAGGGAAAACACTTCCTTGAAACTTTGTGAGGGATCATCTTATTTATGCTACCGTCATTCTAAGAAAATAAGATGCAAACATGATAAACATCACATGCAAATCATAAAGTTACATGATATGGCCAATATCATCTTACGCCTTTTGATCTCCATCTTCGAGGCGCGGCATGATCACCTTCGTCACTGGCATGACACCCTGATCTCCATCATCATGATCTCCATCATCGTGTCTTCATGAAGTTGTCTCGCCATCTATTACTTCTACTACTATGGCTAATGGTTAGCAATAAAGTAAAGTAATTACATGGCGTTTTTCATTGACACGCAGGCCATACAATAAATTAAGACAACTCCTATGGCTCCTGCCAGTTGTCATACTCATCGACATGCAAGTCATGAATCCTATTACAAGAACATGATCAATCTCATACATCACATATATATAATTCATCACATCCTTTTGGCCATATCACATCACATAGCATACCCTGCAAAAACAAGTTAGACGTCCTTTAATTGTTTTTGCATGTTTTACGTGGCTGCTATGGGTTTCTAGCAAGAACATTTCTTACCTACGCAAAAGCCACAACGGTGATATGCCAATTGCTATTTACCCTTCATAAGGACCCTCTTCATCGAATCCGATCCGACTAAAGTGGGAGAGACAGACACCCGCTAGCCACCTTATGCATCAAATGCATGTCTGTCGGTGGATCCAGTCTCATGTAAGCATACATGTAAGGTCGGTCCGGGCCGCTTCATCCCACAATGCCGCTGAATCAAGATAAGACCAGTAATGGTAAGAAAATCGACCAAATCATCGCCCACAACTACTTTGTGTTCTACTCGTGCGAAGAATCTACACATAGACCTAGCTCTGATGCCACTGTTTGGGGATCATAGTAATAATTCAAAATTTTCCTACGTGTCACCAAGATCAATCTAGGAGATGCTAGCAACGAGAGAGAGAGAGAGGGAGTGCATCTTCATACCATTGAAGATCGCTAAGCGGAAGCGTTACAAGAACGCGGTTGATGGAGTCGTACTCGCGGTGATTCAAATCACGGAAGATCCGATCTAGCACCGAACGGACGGCACCTCCGCGTTCAACACACGTACAACCTAGGGACATCTCCTCCTTCTTGATCCAGCAAGGGGAGAGGATAAGTTGAGGGATAAATCCAGCAGCACGACGATGTGGTGATGGAGGAGCTCGTGGTTCTCTGGCAGGGCTTCGCCAAGCACTACGGAAGAGGAGGATGAGTTGGAGAGGGGGAGGACTGCACCAGGGGAAGGGTATGGTTACCCTCCCACCTCCTCACTATATATAGGGGAAGGGGAGAGAGGGGGAGGTTCCCTGATGACCCACAAGTATAGGGGATCTATCATAGTCCTTTCGATAAGTAAGAGTGTCGAACCCAACAAGGAGCAGAAGGAAATGATAAGCGGTTTTCAGCAAGGTATTCTCTGCAAGCACTGAAATTATCGGTAACAGATAGTTTTGTGATAAGGTAATTGGTAACGAGTAACAAGTAACAAGAGTAAATAAGGTTCAGCAAGATGGCCCAATCCTTTTTTTAGCAAAGGACAAGCCTAGACAAACTCTTATATGAAGGAAAGCGCTCCTGAGGACACATGGGAATTATCGTCAAGCTAGTTTTCATCACGATCATATGATTCACGTTCGGTACTTTGATAATTTGATATGTGGGTGGACCGGTGCTTGGGTACTGCCCTTACTTGGACAAGCATCCCACTTATGATTAACCCCCATTGCAAGCATCCACAACTACAACAGAAGTATTAAGGTAAACCTAACCATATCATGAAACATATGGATCCAAATCAGCCCCTTACGAAGCAACGCATAAACTAGGGTTTAAGCTTCTGTCACTCTAGCAACCAATCATCTACTTATTACTTCCCAATGCCTCCCTCTAGGCCCAAACAATGGTGAAGTATCATGTAGTCGACGTTCACATGACACCACTAGAGGGATGACAACATACATCTTATCAAAATATCGAACGAATACCAAATTCACATGACTACTAATAGCAAGACTTCTCCCATGTCCTCAGGAACAAACGTAACTACTCGCAAAGCATATTCATGTTCATAATCAGAGGGGTATTAATATGCATAATGGATCTGAACATATGATCTTCCACCAAGTAAACCAACTAGCATCAACTACAAGGAGTAATCAACACTACTAGCAACCCACAGGTACCAATCTGAGGTTTGGATACAAAGATTGGATACAAGAGATGAACTAGGGTTTGAGATGAGATGGTGCTGGTGAAGATGTTGATGGAGATTGACCCTCTCCCAATGAGAGGATCGTTGGTGATGCCGATGGTGGTGATTTCCCCCTCCCGGGGGAAGTTTCCCCGGCAGAACAGCTCCGCCAGAGCACTAGATTGGTTCCGCCTCATGGTGGCGGAGTCTCATCCCGAAAGCTTGCTTATTATTTTTTTCCTCCATGAAAGACTCCATATAGTAGAAGATGGGCATCGGAGGGCCACCAGGGGGCCCACGAGGCAGGGGGGCGCGCCTAGGGGGGTAGGGCGCGCCCCCACCCTCGTGGCAGATGGGTGGCCCCCCTCTGGTACTTCTTGCGCTCAATATTTTTTTATTCTGAATCGTGCTCCCGTGAAGTTTCAGGACTTTTGGAGATGTGCAGAATAGGTCTCTAATATTTGCTCCTTTTCCAGCCTAGAATTCCAGCTGCCGGCATTCTCCCTCTTCATGTAAACCTTGTAAAATAAGAGAAAATAGGCATAAGTATTGTGACATAATGTGTAATAAAATCCCATAATGCAATAAATATCGATATAAAAGCATGATGCAAAATGGACGTATCAACTCCCCCCAAGCTTAGACCTCGCTTGTCCTCAAGCGAAAGCCGAAAAAAAAAATCGAAAAATATGTCCACATGCTTGGAGATAGAGGTGTCTATAAAAAATAAAATACGGACATGAGGGCATCATGATCATTCTTAAAACAACAACATATATATATATATATTGCCATATGATCTCTTATGCTAAAGTAACAATTCAATCACAATTTCAAGTATGGGTCATAAACTTCATTGAGAACCAACAAACTCTAATCTCAGTCATTGAGGCAATTGCAATTTATCATAACATAGGAAAGAGTCAATATAAGAGCTTTTCAGCAAGTCCGCATACTCAACCATCTTTTAGTCTTTCATAATTGCTAACACTCACGCAATATTTATGGGTATGAAGTTTTAATCGGACACAGAGAAAGATAGGGGCTTATGGTTTTGCCTCCCAACGTTTTACCTCAAGGGTAATGTCAACAATAATAGTTCATGAAGACTCACATCCAATTAGCTATATATATCAGGATCTTTCCAACACATTGTGCTTGCCAAAGGATAAAATGTAAAAAGGAAAGGTGAAGATCATCATGACTCTTATGTAAGGTAGAAGATAAAAGTAAAAGACGGGCCCTTCGCAAAGGGAAGCAGAGGTTGTCATGCGCTTTTATGGTTGGATGCACAAAATCTTAATGCAAAAGAACGTCACTTTATATTGCCACTTGTGATATGGACCTTTATTATGCAGTCTGTCGCTTTTATTTCTTCCATATCACAAGATTGTATAAAGCTTATTTTCTCCGCACTAATAAGTCATACATATTTAGAGAGCAATTTTTATTTCTTGCACCGATGAAAACTTACTTGAAGGATCTTACTCAATCCATAGGTAGATATGGTGGACTCTCATGGCAAAACTGGGTTTAGGGATATTTGGAAGCACAAGTAGTATCTCTACTTGGTGCAAAGAAATTAGCTAGCATGAGAGGGAAAGGCAAGCTCAACATGTTGGATGATCCATGACAATATAATTTATCTCAGATGTAAGAAAACATAACCCACTACGTTGTCTTCCTTGTCCAACATCAACTCTTAGCATGTCATACTTTAATGAGTGCTAACAATCATAAAAGATGTCCAAGATAGTATATTTATATGTGAACCTCTCTTTCTTTATTACTTACTATTAATTGCAACGATGACCAAAACTATGTTTGTCAACTCTCAACAACTTTTATTCATCATACTCTTTATATGTGAGCTCATTACTCCATAAGATTCACATGATCTCTTTATTTCTTTTTATTTCTTCTCTTTTATTTTATTTAATTCCGTCAAGATCATAGCCAAATAATCAAGCCCTTGACTCAACATTAATCTTTATATAGCTCATGGACTCGATTACATAGAGGGATCATAAAGCAAAACTCACAACTAGATCATACTAAAACTTTATTCTACTAGATCAAGATATTACCAAAAGGATCGAACTAAGAAAAACGGTAAAGATAAAAGTGATGGTGATATGATACTGGGGCACTCCCCCAAGCTTGGCAGTTGCCAAGGGGAGTGCCCATACCCATGTGATTATGTCTGTTTTTCCGGTGAGGGAGATGGAGTAGTTGATAATGTAGGCTTGTCGTCCCTCTTCCAAGGCATAGGCTCATCATCATAGAAGGATGATCGAGTCTCTGCTACCTCTTGAGCACTGCGTTGGTTTTCCCCGAAGAGGAAGGGATGATGTAGTAAAGTAGCGTAAGTATTTCCCTCAGTTTTTGAGGACCAAGGTATCAATCCAGTAGGAGGCTACGCGCGAGTCCCTCGTACCTGCACAAAACAAATAAATCCTCACAACCAATGCGAATAGGGGTTGTCAATCCCTACACGGCCACTTACGAGAGTGAGATCTAATAGATATGATAAGATAATATTTTTGGTATTTTTGTGATAAAGATGCAAAGTAAAATAGAGGCAAAGGAAAAAAGCAAAGGAAATAACTAAGTAGTAGGAGATTAATATGATAAACATAGACCCGGGGGCCATAGGTTTCACTAGTGGCTTCTCTCGAGAGCATAAGTATTCTACGATGGGTGAACAAATTACTGTTGAGCAATTGACAGAATTGAGCATAGTTATGAGAATATCTAGGTATGATCATGTATATAGGCATCACGTCCGAGACAAGTAGACCGACTCCTGCCTGCATCTACTACTATTACTCCACTCATCGACCGCTATCCAGCATGCATCTAGAGTATTAACTTAAAAACAGAGTAACGCCTTAAGCAAGATGACATGATGTAGAGGGATAAACTCATGCAATATGATGAAAACCCCATCTTGTTATCCTCGATGGCAACAATACAATATGTGCCTTGCTGCCCCTACTGTCACTGGGAAAGGACACCGCAAGATTGAACCCAAAGCTAAGCACTTCTCCCATTGCAAGAAAGATCAATCTAGTAGGCCAAACCAAACTAATAATTTGAAGAGACTTGCAAAGATAACCAATCATACATAAAAGAATTCAGAGAAGATTCAAATATTGTTCATAAATAGACTTGATCATAAACCCACAATTCATCGGTCTCAACAAACACACCGCAAAAAAAAAGATTACATCGAATAGTTCTCCACAAGAAAGGGGGAGAACATTGTATTGAGATCCAAAAAGAGAGAAGAAGCCATCTAGCTAATAACTATGGACCCATAGGTCTTAGGTAAACTACTCACACTTCATCGGAGGGGCTATGGTGTTGATGTAGAAGCCCTCCGTGATCGATGCCCCCTCCGACGGTGCTCCGGAACAGGCCCCAAGATGGGATCTCATGGATACAGAAAGTTGCGGCGGTGGAATTAGGTTTTTGGCTCCGTATCTGATCGTTTGGGGGTGCGTAGGTATATATAGGAGGAAGGAGTACGTCGGTGGAGCAACAGGGGCCCACGAGGGTGGAGGACACGCCTGGGGGTGGGTAGGCGCGCCCCCTACCTCGTGGCCTCCTCTTCTGTGTCTTGACGTAGGGTCCAAGTCTCCTGAGTCTTGTTCGTTGAGAAAATCACGTTCCCGAAGGTTTCATTCCGTTTGGACTCCGTTTGATATTCCTTTCCTTCGAAACCCTAAAACAGGCAAAAAACAACAATTCTGGGCTGGGCCTCCGGTTAATAGGTTAGTCCCAAAAATAATATAAAAGTGGATAATAAAGCCCAATAATGTCCAAAACAGTAGATAATATGGCATGGAGCAATCAAAAATTATAGATACGTTGGAGACGTATCAAGCATCCCCAAGCTTAATTCCTGCTTGTCCTCGAGTAGGTAAATGATAAAAACAGAATTTTTGATGCGGAGTGCTACTTGGCATAATTTCAATGTAATTCTTCTTAATTGTGGTATGAATATTCATATCCAAAAGATTCAAGATAAAAGTTCATATTGACATAAAAAAATAATACTTCAAGCATACTAACTAAGCAATTATGTCCTCTCAAAATAACATGGCCAAAGAAAGTTCATCCCTACAAAATCATATAGTTTAGTCATGCTCCATTTTCGTCACACAATAATGCTCTCATCATGCACAACCCCGATGACAAGCCAAGCAATTGTTTCATACTTTAGTAATCTCAAACCTATAAACTTTCACGCAATATATGAGCGCGATCCATGGACATAGCACTATGGGTGGAATAGAATATAATGAGGGGATTATGTGGAGAAGACAAAAAAGGAGAAAGTCTCACATCAACGAGGCTAATCAATGGGCTAGGGAGATGCCCACCGATTGATGTTAATGCAAGGAGTAGAGATTGCCATGCAACGGATGCACTATAGCTATAAATGTATGAAGGCTCAACAAAAGAAACTAAGTGGGTGTGCATCCAACTTGCTTGCTCACGAAGACCTAGGGCACTTGAGGAGGCCCATTGTTGGAATATACAAGCCAAGTTCTATAATGAAAATTCCCACTAGTATATGAAAGTGACAAAACAAGAGACTCTCTATCATGAAGATTATGGTGCTACTTTGAAGCACAAGTGTGGCAAAGGATAGTAACATTGTCCCTTCTCTCTTTTTCTCTCTTTTTTGGGGCATTCTCTTTTTATGGCCTTTCTCTTTTTTAATTCCTCACTTGGGACAATGCTCTAGAAAATGATGATCATCACACTTTTATTTATTTACAACTCAATGATTACAACTCGATACTAGAACAAAAGATGACTCTATATGAACGCCTTCGGCGGTGTACCGGGATATGCAATGGACCAAGAGTGACATTTATGAAAGAATTATGAACAGTGGCTTTTCCACAAATACTATGTCAACTACATGATCATGCTAAGCAATATGACAATAATGAATGTGTCATGATAAACGGAATGGTGGAAAGTTGCATGGCAATATATCTCGGAATGGCTATGGAAATGCCATAATAGGTAGGTATGGTGGCTGTTTTGAGGAAGATATAAGGAGGTTTATGTGTGAAAGAGCGTATCATATCACGGGGTTTGGATGTACCGGCGAAGTTTGCGCCAACTCTCAATGTGAGAAAGGGCCATGCACGGTACCGAAGAGGCTAGCAAGGATGTAAAGGTGAGTGTGCGTATAATCCATGGACTCAACATTAGTCATAAAGAACTCACATACTTATTGCAAAAATCTACAAGTCATCAAAAACCTCGGCACTACGCGCATGCTCCTAGGGGGATAGATTGGTAGGAAAAGACCATCGCTCATCCCCGACCGCCACTCATAAGGAGGACAATCAAATTACACCTCATGTTCCAAATTTGTTACATAACGTTTACCATACGTGCATGCTACGGGACTTGCAAACTTCAACACAAGAATTTCTCAATTTCACAACTACTCAACTAGCTGGCTTTGATATTATTACCTCCATATCTCAAAACAATCATCAAGCATCAAACTTCTCTTAGTATTCAAAATACTCATAAGAAAGTTTTACTAATCTTGAATACCTAGCATATTAGGATTTTAAGAAAATTACCATGCTATTTAAGACTCTCAAAATAATCTAAGTGAAGCATGAGAGATCAATAGTTTCTATAAAACAAATCCACCACCGTGCTCTAAAAGATATAAGTGAAGTACTAGAGAAAACTATATAACTCAAAAGATATAAGCGAAGCACATAGAGTATTCTAGCAAATTCCAAATCATGTATGGCTCTCTCAAAAGGTGTGTACAGCAAGGATGATTGTATAAACTAAAAGTTAAAGACTCAAATCATACAAGACGCTCCAAGCAAAACACATATCATGTGGCGAATAAAAATATAGCTCCAAGTAAAGTTACCGATAGAAGTAGACGAAAGAGGGGATGCCTTCCGGGGCATCCCCAAGCTTTGGCTTTTAGGTGTCCTTAGATTATATTGGGGGTGCCATGGGCATCCCCAATCTTAGGATCTTTCCACTCCTTGTTCCATAATCCATCAAATCTTTACCCAAAACTTGAAAACTTCACAACACAAAACTCAAAGTATAAAATCTCGTGAGCTCCGTTAGCGAAAGAAAACAAAAGACCACTTCAAGGTACTGTAATGAACTAATTCTTTATTTATATTGGTGTTATACCTACTGTATTCCAACTTCTCTATGGTTTATAAACTATTTTACTAGCCATAGATTCATCAAAATAGGCAAACAACACACGAAGAACAGAATCTGTCAAAAACAGAACAGTCTGTAGTAATCTGTAGCTTGCGCAAGATCTGCAACCCCAAAAATTCAAAAATAAATTGCTGGACGTGAGGAATTTATCTATTAATCATCTGCAAAAAGAATTAACTAAATAGCGCTTTCCAAATAACAATGGCAGTAGTTCTCGTGAGCGCTAAAGTTTCTGTTTTTTACAGCAACATCAACAAGACTTTCCCCAAGTCTTCCCAACGGTTCTACTTGGCAAAACACTAATTAAACACAAAAAACACAATCAAAACAGAGGCTAGATAAATTATTTATTACTAAACAGGAGCAAAAACCAAGGAATAAAAATAAAATTGGGTTGCCTCCCAACAAGCGCTATCGTTTAACACCCCTAGCTAGGTATAACAAGCAAGGATAGATCTAGGCATTGCCATCTTTGGTAGGCAATTCTTCAATGAGGCATCTACCATTTTTAGGATTTTATTTATTTTTATTTATTAGCAAACTTTTAGGCACAAGATTGAAAAATTCATTTGTAACAAATGGCTCCTTAATGAAAAAAAGATTGGGATGAATACTTATAGATTTTAGATCCACAGTTTCCTTACTAGAGGATTCACCCTTATTTTTAGGAACATACATAAGCTTGGCAATTTTAGCGGGAGGACTTGGAGTGTTCTTTACGGAAGAAAAAGCAGTTCCCAAGTTGGTAATAATATCCTCAAGTTTATCAATTCTAGTGGAATCATGATTTATTTTCTCATTAACTATGGGTTCCTTCTCTTTAATATTTTTCAAAGTGACTCCTACTTTAGATCCATATTGAGAGATTCGGTTGTGAATCTTTTTATCCAAAATTTCAATTAACTCTATGGTAGCAACCTTATTTTCAATAATTTCAAGCCTTTGCATTACATGCTCTAAAGTTAATACAGTTCCATTAACCAAAAGAGGGGGTGAGCCAAACAAATCTATCATAGCATTATAAGAATCAAAAGTGTGGCTACCCAACAAATTCCCTCCGGTAATGGTATCAAGGACATATCTATACCAAGTAGCAACACCTACATAAAAATTGCGAAGAAGAACAGAAGTAGATTGCTTCTTGGTAGATCTATTTTGAGCATTGCAAATTCTATACCAAGCGTCTTTTAGATTTTCTCCCTCCCTTTGCTTTAAATATAGAACTTCATTCTCGGGAGACAACGGAGAAGATAAGGGGCTAGCCATAATGACAAGCAAACGGAAAAGAGGCGAATAGAGAAAGAGAGGGAGGATAGAGAGAGAAGGCGAATAAAATGGCAAGGGTGAAGTGGGGGAGAGGAAAACGAGAGGCAAATAGCAAATAATGTAATGCGGGAGATAAGGGTATGTGATGGGTACTTGGTATGTTGACTTTTGCATCGACCTCCCCGGCAACGGCGCCAGAAATCCTTCTTGCTACCTCTTGAGCACTGCGTTGGTTTTCCCCGAAGAGGAAGGGATGATGCAGTAAAGTAGCGTAAGTATTTCCCTCAGTTTTTGAGAACCAAGGTATCAATCCAGTAGGAGGCTACGCGCGAGTCCCTCGTACCTGCACAAAACAAATAAATCCTCGCAACCAACGAGAATAGGGGTTGTCAATCCCTACACGGCCACTTACGAGAGTGAGATCTGATAGATATGATAAGATAATATTTTTGGTATTTTTGTGATAAAGATGCAAAGTAAAATAAAGGCAAAGTAAAAAAGCAAAGGAAATAACTAAGTAGTAGGGGATTAATATGATAAAGATAGACCTGGGGGCCATAGGTTTCACTAGTGGCTTCTCTCGAGAGCATAAGTATTCTACGGTGGGTGAACAAATTATTGTTGAGCAATTGACAGAATTGAGCATAGTTATGAGAATATCTAGGTATGATCATGTATATAGGCATCACGTCCGAGACAAGTAGGCCGACTCCTGCCTGCATCTACTACTATTACTCCACTCATCGACCGCTATCCAGCATGCATCTAGAGTATTAACTTAAAAACAGAGTAACGCCTTAAGCAAGATGACATGATGTAGAGGGATAAACTCATGCAATATGATGAAAACCCCATCTTGGTATCCTCGATGGCAATAATACAATACGTGCCTTGCTGCCCCTACTGTCACTGGGAAAGGACACCGCAAGATTGAACCCAAAGCTAAGCACTTCTCCCATTGCAAGAAAGATCTATCTAGTAGGCCAAACCAAACTGATAATTCGAAGAGACTTGCAAAGATAACCAATCATACATAAAAGAATTCAGAGAAGATTCAAATATTGTTCATAGATAGACTTGATCATAAACCCACAATTCATCAGTCTCAACAAACACACTGCAAAAAGAAGATTACATCAAATAGTTCTCCACAAGAGAGGGGGAGAACATTGTATTGAGATCCAAAAAGAGAGAAGAAGCCATCTAGCTAATAACTATGGACCCGTAGGTCTGAGGTAAACTACTCAAACTTCATCGGAGGGGCTATGGTGTTGATGTAGAAGCCCTCCGTGATCGATGCCCCCTTAGGCGGAGCTCCGGAACAGGCCCCAAGATGGGATCTCGTGGATACAGAAAGTTCCGGCGGTGGAATTAGGTTTTTGGCTCCGTATCTGATCGTTTGGGGGTACGTAGGTATATATAGGAGGAAGGAGTACGTCGGTGGAGCAACAGGGGGGCCATGAGGGTGGAGGGCGCGCCTAGGGGGGGGGGTAGGCGCGCCCCTACCTCGTGGCCTCCTCTTTTGTGTCTTGATGTAGGGTCCAAGTCTCCTTGGTCTTGTTCGTTGAGAAAATCACGTTCCTGAAGGTTTCATTCCGTTTGGACTCCGTTTGATATTCCTTTCCTTCGAAACCCTAAAACAGGCAAAAAAACAGCAATTCTGGGCTGGGCCTCCGGTTAATAGTTTAGTCCCCAAAATAACATAAAAGTGGATAATAAAGCCCAATAATGTCCAAAACAGTAGATAATATAGCATGGAGCAATCAAAAATTATAGATACGTTGGAGACGTATCAGTCTCCTGAATCCTCAAATCTGCAGCCAAACTCATCCTCTTGAATCTATATTCATACTCACAGTTTTGATTTTGCAGGTCATAGATCTG
The DNA here is from genome assembly GCF_003073215.2 of Triticum urartu. Lineage (NCBI taxonomy): Eukaryota > Viridiplantae > Streptophyta > Magnoliopsida > Poales > Poaceae > Triticum > Triticum urartu. Next base: position 54,051,084 of record NC_053023.1, read on the forward strand.
GGCTTGGAGGTGCTCGATTTTCACCTCAAGCTTGAAGATGGCCTCCCCAATGTCCTTACGTCCAGCTTGTGGTTGTTGGTGAACTCCGTGATCATAATGTGATTGGAATTGAGTCCACGCTCTACCATCTCCTGACACTTGAAAACTTGTTGCTCCAATGCCTCGAGCCTTGCCTCCGTGCTTCCGGTCCTCCTTGGCATTTAATGTGCATAATTCAAATTCGAACTACAAGCACAGGCTCCAGTGCACCAAACTTGTTTGAACATGTGTCCTTGGGTGAATTTGTAGGTCCCATGGAAGAGATGAGAGTGAAATTCAAACATCTGGGCATCGTGGCTCGGCCGAAAAGATTGAGAAACTTGGTTTTTTAATTCCTGTAATTCCAAAACACGTCTGAAAATCATGAAACTTGGCATGGTGTCATGACATGGCACCAACATGTTGTGGTAATTTTTTTGGCCGAATTGGGACAAGCTTTGGTGTAAGCTTCTTGCAAACCGGAGCTTCCCTCAAGAAGGCTCGTGGTTCCGAGAGGGAACGTGTCACCTCCGTGGGCGAAACGACATACGTACACTGCCTTCTCCCACCTTAATTTTTTTACAGAGGCAGATTAGACCAAATATAAGTACTGTGCTAAATTTTGGAATTATTCCGGGTTCATTTGGCCTTTTTATGCATTAATTGAGTTTTTGCGCATTTAATGTGCATAATTCAAATTTGAACTACAAGCACTGACTCCAGTGCACCAAAGTTGTTTCAAAAATTACATGTGTGTCCTTGGGTGAATTTCTAGGTCTCATGCAAAAGATGGGAGTGAAATTCAAACATCTGGGTGTCGTGGCTCAGCCGGAAAGATTGAGAAACTTGGTTTTTTAATTCTTGTAATTCCAAAACACGCCTGAAAATCATGAAACTCGGCATGGTGTCATGGCATGGCACCAACATGCCGCGGTAATTTTTTTTGGCCGAATGGGGACAAGCTTTGGTGTAAACTTCTTGCAAACCAGAGCTTCCCTCAAGATGGCTCATGGTTCCGAGAGGGAACATGTTACCTCCGTGTGTGAAACGACATACATACACTGCCTTCTACCGCCTTAATTTTTTTACATAGACAGTTTAGATCAAATAGAAGTACCGTGCTAAATTTTGGAATTATTTCGGATTGTTTTGCCTTTTTATGCATCAATTGAGTTTCTGTGCATTTAATGTGCATAATTCAAATTTCAACTACAAGCACAGGCTCCAGTGCACCAAAGTTGTTTGAAAAATCACATGTGTCTCCTTGGGTGAATTTATAGGTCCCATGCAAGAGATGCGAGTGAAATTCAAACATCTGGGCGTCGTGGCTCGGCCGGAAAGATTGAGAAACTTGGTTTTTTAATTCCTGTAATTCCAAAACACGCCTGAAAATCATGAAACTTGGCATGGTGTCATGACATGGCATAAACATGTTGCAGTAATTTTTTTGGCCGAATTGGGACAAGCTTTGGTATAAGCTTCTTGCAAACCAGAGCTTCCCTCAATAAGGCTCGTGGTTCCGAGAGGGAACGTGTCACCTCCATGTGTGAAACGACATACCTACATTGCCGTCTCCCGCATTAATTTTTTACACATGCAGATTAGACCAAATAGAAGTACCGTGCTAAATTTTGGAATTCTTCCGCATTCGTTTGGCCTTTTTATGCATTAATTGAGTTTCTGCGCATTTAATGTGCATAATTCAAATTTGAACTACACGCAGAGGCTCCAGTGCACCAAATTTGTTTGAAATATCACATGTGTATCCTTGGGTGAATTTATAGGTCCCATGCAAGAGATGGGAGTGAAATTCAAACATCTGGGCGTCGTGGCTCGGCCGGAAAAATTGTGATACTTGGTTTTTTAATTCCTGTAATTCCAAAACACGCGTGAAAATCATGAAACTTGGCATGGTGTCATGACATGGCACCAACATGCTGCGGTAATTTTTTTCGCCAAATTGGGACAAGCTTGGGTGTAAGCTTTTTGCAAACCGGAGCTTCCCTCAAGAAGGCTCGTAGTTCCGAGAAGGAACGTATCACCTCCGTGTGTGAAATGACATACGTACACTGCCTTCTCCCGCGTTAATTTTTTTACATAGGCAGATTAGACCAAATAGAAGTACCGTGCTAAATTTTGGAATTATTCCGGGTTTGTTTGGCCTTTTTATGCATTAATTGAGTTTCTGCACATTTAATGTGCATAATTCAAATTTGAACTACAAGCACAGGCTCCAGTGCACCAAAGTTGTTTGAAAAATCACATGTGTGTCCTTGGGTGAATTTCTAGGTCTCATTCAAGAGATGAGAGTGAAATTCAAACATCTAGGCGTCGTGGCTTGGCCGAAAAGATTGAGAAACTTGGTTTTTTTAATTCCTGTAATTCCAAAACACGCCTGAAAATCATGAAACTTGGCATGGTGTCCTGACATGGCACCAACATGCTGTGGTAATTTTTTTGGCCGAATTGGGACAAGATTTGGTGTAAACTTCTTGCAAACCAGAGCTTCCCTCAAGAAGGCTCGTGGTTCCGAGAGGGAACGTGTCACCTCCGTGTGCGAAACGACATACGTACACTGCCTTCTCCTGTCTTAATTTTTTACACAGGCAGATTAGACCAAATAGAAGTACTGTGCTAAATTTTGGAATTATTCCGGGTTCGTTTGGCCTTTTTTATGCATTAATTGAGTTTCTGCGCATTTAATACGCGTAATTCAAATTTGAACTACAAGCACATGCTCGAGTGCACCAAAGTTGTTTGAAAAATCACATATGTGTCCTTGGGTGAATTTTTAGCTCCCATGCAAGAGATGGGAGATAAATTCAAACATCTGGGCGTCGTGGCTCGGCCGGAAAGATTGAGAAACTTGGTTTTTTATTCCTGTAGTTCCAAAACACGCCTGAAAATCATGAAACTAGGCATGGTGTCATGACATGGCACCAACATGCTGCGGTAATTTTTTTGGCCGAATTGGGACAAGATTTGATGTAAGCTTCTTGCAAACCGAAGCTTCCCTCAAGAAGGCTCATGGTTTCGAGAGGGAACGTGTCACCTCCGTGTGTGAAACGACATACGTACACTGCCTTCTCCAACCTTAATTGTTTACACAGGAAGATTACACCAAATAGAAGTACCGTGCTAAATTTTGGAATTATTCCGGGTTCATTTTGCCTTTTTATGCATTAATTGAGTTTCTACGCATTTAATGTGCATAATTCAAATTTGAACTATAAGCACAGACTCCAGTGCACCAAAGTTGTTTGAAAAATCACATGTGTGTCCTTGGGTGAATTTCTAGGTCCCATGCAAGAGATGGGAGTGAAATTTAAACATCTGGGCGTCGTGGCTCGGCCGGAAAGATTGAGAAACTTGGTTTTTTTTAATCCTGTAATTCCAAAACACGCGTGAAAATCATGAAACTTGGCATGGTGTCATGACATGGCACCAACATGTTGTGGTAATTTTTCTGTCCGTTTTGCAAAGGCGCACACATTAACAATCAACAAAGTCATTTTGGAACAAGTGTTGTCACGTTACAAATCGGAAACACAAGTATTATTGAAACCGTGGGCGTTCTACTTACCAATTATGTGCGGCCACGCGTCCCCTTTTTTTATTGGCTAGGAGGTGTCGTGCGGGGTAGCTATTTGAGTATGGGAGGTGTGCGATTAGACACCTGCGTGTGCTCATCGGGAGGAGAGCCCTTTGACCGCTACCCGCCGCACACCTCTCTCCCAACGTCTCCATTAATGGTGCCCGAGTACCTATTCTACGGCGTGGCTATATGTCTCACTGGACTGAGATTTAAGAGAGAAAAATGAAAATATGAAAAGAAAGTTTTGCACGGATGTTGATGTAAGATCCGACGGACCTATATAGCATCGACTGCGACTTATAGCAATCATGATGAATATAAGGACGATGACAGTGGATAATAATTGTCTTACATATTTAAAAACATAATTAAAAAAGCTACATGTGGCAACACCCGAAATACACAAGGGCAAAAGAAGAAGGAAGACAACGATCTGGCTCACTGATCTCTACTTTCTTGATGTGTTGCTGTAGGCCGCGGGAACTAGTCTCTGCAGCGAGCGGCGACGAGCTCTTTCTTGTCCTCAAGATGCTGCTTGAGAGCATCCACAGATTCCTCCGCCAGCCTTCTGCGCTCGATGCGCAGCATGGCATTCTCGTCCATAAGTTTCTCAACGATGACGTCGGTCCTCTTCAACAAGGCAGTGGTTTGCTCCTGCTGCTCCGCACTTCCGACAATCTTCGCCCTCAGCAGGTCGTGCTCGGCCCGGAGCTTCGCATTCCTCTTATTTAGTTGTCGGATGACGTCAGTAGACTATTCAAATTAGGCTTTCAGGTCATCCTGCAACCTCGCTCACCTGGATATTTGATCCATCTCCCTAAGGACGAGGGCACGCATGCGCCTGTAAGAGTCCTCGCCTGCCCGCGAGACATTTTCCCAAGCCGCCGCGGCACGGGAGGACATCTCCGCTGCATTGGCGGCATGGCGGGACATCTCTTCTGCTTCCGCGGCGTGGCCAGACTAGTCTGCTGCATCGATGGCGCGGTGGGACCTCCGTGCTGTTTCGGCGGCACGGCAGGACCTCTCTCCTACTACGGCCATGCGGCGGGACATGTTGGCTGCTTTCGCGGCGAGGCTGGACATCTCTCGTGCTTCCGCTTCCAGGCTCGCCTCTCCCTGGTGGCAATCTATCGACCCAGAATTCACGCTGGCTATGGCGGACGCAAGGGAACGATGACGAATGACTTGTTTGTTTTTGTGGATGAGGAGTTGAGGAGGAATGTGTAGTCATCTTGGAGTAATAGTATTTATAACCGCGTAGTAATACACTCCTAAGTGGGAAACCGTTTAGGTTTTGATCATGTGAACAGGTTTGCAATTTGGAATGTGACGGGACGCATGCTCAAAATTTACTAATGGTTATAAGTGCGGCACTATTTCCGGAAGGCATAACGTGGGCACGTACGCCTTCTCAGCCGCGTACGAGGCGTTTGCACCATAGGGTGCACCGCAATAGGCAATGTCAGCACACGTCTTGTTCCAACAACCATGCGCGCTCGTTATTACCATCGCACACGCTTCTTTTAATTAGAATGTGTGTGCCCGTCTAGTGCACACACATTAATCTATCTAACTGTTTCAGTTTGTTGTGGCTAATCGCAAATAGTTCATCCATGTGAAGTGTATGACATCAATCGCAGACACTTTGATCTGACTGACCCGTTTCTGTTCTGTTGCCTAATCCCAAATAGTTAATCCTTCTGAAGCGTATGCCCTCAATCACACACACCTTGATCGGGTTGACTGTTTCTTTTGTGTTTCCTAATCACAAACAGTTCATCTGAGTGAACTGTATGTTGTATATCGCACACACCTTCATTAGGCTACCCATTTCTTTTGTTCCGCCTCATCGCACACAGTTCATTGGACTGAACCGTATGCCCTGAATCGCACACGCAACTAAAATTTGAACCATGTTTGATGGCTCCTCAATCGCAAACCTTTTGCACCTTTTTTGATGGTTCTTTTACACCACCGTTTGCTATTATTGCATCGCACATAGTTTCATCGAAGGGTCTCTGATCGTAGTGTCGCGTTAGCAGCATCATGCAGTAGTGAATATAAAAGCCAACTACACCCCTCATGGCATGTTACCTAAACCATCAGAACCAGGGACTCCTAACTGGAACAACTGAGTCAACTCGGGACCATCTGGGCGGACCACAGAGTTCAAATACCATTCAGAGATCCCAAAGCACCACATCTGGCCAAGGAGACGTAATGGAAAGATGCCGCACTAGAACCTAACAACCATTGACAACATTTTGAACTTGCTCTTTTCCTTAGCCCAAAGAACATGGTTTCATGGTGTGCATCACAAAGGATCTAACAACCAAGTCGTCCGGTTCTGGCATGCCGAGAAGATTAGAGAACATCGCAGTTTCATACCCATGTGACCGACTATTGTTTGGGTTGGTTTTGGATATAGTTCGACATGCGGCTGGCATGGTCACCTCGGCCTACGATTCTTTGTACTTCCTTGGTTGCTAGGTATAATTGCGTTGAGTGGTACGTGGGTCATGTTAGAGACTGGTGGCATGGCGGACCATCTCGCTTTCAATTTGGTTCCTTCCTACCTGGCCCTGGGCTGGCTAGAGAACTTGTTGTTTTGTTTATTAGTTTTCAATGTTGTAGGACCTGCCCGGTTTTGGTTCTCTAGCCCATGTAGGACACCCCAAGATTGAACCCAAAGCTAAGCACTTCTCCCATTGCAAGAAAGATCAATCTAGTAGGCCAAACTAAACCGATAATAAGAAGAGACTTGCAAAGATATCAAATCATGCATATAAGAATTCAGAGAAGAACCAAATAATATTCATAGATAATCAAATTCATAAACCCACAATTCATCAGATCTCGGCAAACACACCGCAAAAGAGTATTACATCGAATAGATCTCCAAGAACATCGAGGAGAACTTTGTATTGAGAACCAAAGAGAGAGAAGAAGTCATCTAGCTAATAACTATGTACCCGAAGGTCTATGGTAAACTACTCACACATCATCAGAGAGGCTATGGTGTTGATGTAGAAGCCCTCCGTGATCGAATCTCCCTCCGGCAGATCACCGGAAAAGGCCCCAGATGGGATCTCATGGGTACAAAAGGTTGCGGCGGTGGAAAAGTGGTTTCGTGGCTCTCCTGGATGTTTTTAGGGTACATGGGTATATATAGGCGAAAGAAGTATGTCGGTGGATCTCCGTGGGGACCATGAGGGTGGGGGCGCGCCTACCCCCCTAGGCGCGCCGCCCTGCCTTGTGGAAGCTTCGCGGACTTCCAGACTTGTACTCCAAGTCTCATGGGTTGCGTTTGTTCCAAAAAAAGATCCTCGCGAAGGTTTCGTTCCGTTTGATATTCCTTTTATGCGAAACACTGAAATAGGCAAAAAAACAACAATTTGCACTGGGCCTTCGGTTAATAGGTTATTCCCAAAAATAATATAAAAGTGCATATTAAAGCCCATTAAACATCCAAAACAGATAATATAATAGCATGGAACAATCAAAAATTATAGATACGTTGGAGACGTATCAAGCATCCCCAAGCTTAATTCCTGCTCGTCCTCGAGTAGGTAAATGATAAAAACAGAATTTTTGATGTGGAATGCTACCTAACATAATTTTCAATGTAATTTTCTTTATTGTGGCATGAATATTCAGATCCGAAAATTCAAGACAAAAGTTTAATATTTACATAAAAACAATAATACTTCAAGCATACTAACCAAGCAATTATGTCTTCTCAAAATAACATAGCCAAAGAAAGCTCATCCCTACAAAATCATATAGTTTGGCCATGCTTCATTTTCATACACAAAATTCTCCCATCATGCACAACCCTGATGACAAGCCAAGTAGTTGTTTCATACTTTAGTATTCTCAAACTTTTTCAACTTTCACACAATACATGAGCGCGAGCCATGGACATAGCACTATGGGTGGAATAGAATATGATGATGGAGGTTGTGTGGATAAGAAAAAAAAGGAGAAAGTCTCACATTGATGCAGCTAAACAACGGGCTATGGATATGCCCATCAATTGATGTCAATGCGAGGAGTAGGGATTGCCATGCAACAGATGCACTAGAGCTATAAATGTATGAAATCTCAACAAAAGAAACTAAGTGGGTGTGCATCCAACTTGCTTGCTCACGAAGACCTAGGGCATTTTGAGGAAGCCCATTGTTGGAATATACAAGCCAAGTTCTATAATGAAAATTCCCACTAGTATATGAAAGTGACAAAATAAGAGACTCTCTATCATGAAGATCATGGTGCTACTTTGAAGCAAAAGTGTGGAAAAGGATAGTAACATTGCCCTTCTCTCTTTTTCTCTCTTTTTTTCCTCACGGGACAATGCTCTAATAATGATGATCATCACACTTCTATTTATTTACAACTCAAAAATTACAACTCGATACTAGAACAAAATATGACTCTATATGAATGCCTCCGGCGGTGTACCGGGATGTGCAATGATTCAAGAGTGACATGTATAAAAATTATGAGCGGTGGCTTTGCCACAAATACGATATCAACTATATGATCATGCAAGGCAATATGACAATGATGGAGTGTGTCATAAAAAAATGGAACGGTGGAAAGTTGCATGGCAATATATCTCGGAATGGCTATGGAAATGCCATAATAGGTAGGTATGGTGGCTGTTTTGTGGAAGAAATAAGGAGGTTTATGTGTGAAAGAGCATATCATATCATGTGGTTTGGATGCACCGGCGAAGTTTGCACCAATTCTCAAGGTGAGAAAGGGCAATGCACGGTACCGAACAGGCTAGCAATGATGGAAGGGTGAGAGTGCGTATAATCCATGGAGTCAACATTAGTCATAAAGAACTCACATACTTATTGCAAAAATCTACAAGTCATCAAAAACTAAACACTACGCGCATGCTCCTACGGGGATAGATTGGTAGGAAAAGACCATCGCTCGTCCCCAACCGCCATTCATAAGGAAGGCAATCAAAGGACACCTCATGCTTCAAATTTGTGACACAACGGTTACCATACTTGCATGCTACGGGACTTGCAAACCTCAACACAAGTATTTCTCAATTTCACAATTACTTAACTAGCATGACTCTAATATCACCATCTTCATATCTCAAAACAATCATCAAGTATCAAACTTCTCATAGTATTCAATGCACTCTATATGGAAGTTTTTATTATACCCATCTTGGATACCTATCATATTAGGACTAATTTTATAGCCAAAGCAAATTACCATGCTGTTCTAAAAGACTCTCATAATAATATAAGTGAAGCATGAGAGATCAATAATTTCTATAAAATAAAACCACCACCGTGCTCTAAAAGATATAAGTGAAGCACTAGAGCAAAATTATCTAGCTCAAAAGATATAAGTGTAGCACATAGAGTATTCTAATAAATTCCGATTCATGTGTGTCTCTCACAAAAGGTGTGTACATCAAGGATGATTGTGGTAAACTAAAAGTCAAAGACTCAAATCATACAAGACGCTCCAAGAAAAACACATATCATGTGGTGAATAAAAATATAGCCTAAAGTAAAGTTACCAATAGACGAAGACGAAAGAGGGGATGCCTTCCGGGGCATCCCCAAGCTTAGGCTTTTGGTTGTCCTTGAATTTTACATTGGGATGCCTTGGGAATCCCCAAGCTTAGGCTCTTGCCACTCCTTGTTCTAAAATCCATCAATTCTTTACCCAAAAACTTGAAAACTTCACAACACAAAACTCAACAGAAGATCTCATGAGATCCGTTAGTATAAGAAAACAAACCACCACTTTAAGGTACTGTAATGAACTCATTATTTATTTATATTGGTGTTAAGCCTACAGTATTCCAACTTATCTATGGTTCATGCCCCCCGATACTAGCCATAGATTCATTAGAATAAGCAAACAACACAAGAAAAACAGAATCTGTCAAAAACAGAACAGTCTATAGCAATCTGGAGGTATCGAATACTTCTGTAACTCCAAAAATTCTGAAAAATTAGGACGTCCTAAATAATTTGTATATTGATCTACAGAAGTTGGAATTGGTATTTTTATCGCTCTCTGGTGAAAAATGAAAATTATTCTCGTGAGCGCATACTTTCTGTTTTTTCCAGCAAAATCAAACAACAATCACCCAAGAAGATCCTAAAGGCTTTACTTGGCGCAAACACTAATTAAAACATAAAAAGACAATCATAATAGAGGATAGCTGAATTATTTATTACTAAACAGGAACAAAAAGCATGGAACAAAAATTAAATTGGGCTGCGTCCCAACAGGCACTATCGTTGAACGCCCCTAGCTAGGCATAAAGCAAGGATAGTAGGTTTTGCCATCTTTGGTGTTGGGAAAGAAAAGACAAAATTTCTTATGTATATCATTTATCTTTCTATTTTGAGAAAGCACGTGGCCATTAATGGTGGAAGAAAGATTAAGCATGCTACGGAAATTTGCATCTAAGCTAGCCTTCATCTCTTTGATAATTTCATTTTGATAAAAGCATAAAAGGGAGGTGGATTCAACCTTCTCACTCATGGGGTGACGAAATATAGTTTTCATCTTTTTATAGGTATCTATGGCATCCCCCTCAAGAAAACCTTCTTCAAAAATAGAATCTAAAACTTGCTTGAACGAAGAGGGTAAGCCAACATAAAAGCTTTTTAGCTATATGATAACCCACAAGTATAGGGGATCGCAACAGTTTTCGAGGGTAGAGTATTCAACCCAAATTTATTGATGCGACACAAGGGGAGCCAAGCAATATTCTCAAGTATTAGCAGCTAAGTTGTCAATTCAACCGCACCTGGATACTTAATATCTGCAGAAAAGTAGTATGATAGTAGCGGTAACGGTAGCAAAAGTAATAGTTTTGGTTTTATAGTGATTGTAACAGTAGCAACGGAAAAGTAAATAAGCGAAGAACAATATATGAAAAGCTCGTAGGCAATGGATCGGTGATGGATAATTATGTCGGATGCGATTCCTCATGCAATAATTATAACATAGAGTGACACAGAACTACCTCCAGTTCATCAATGTAATGTAGGCATGTATTCCGAATATAGTCATACGTACTTATGGAAAAGAACTTGCATGTGTAACATCCCAAAATTTTCAATTTGGAATCTTATGCATTAGATCATATTTGCATATCATATTTTATTTCATTTTGGCTTGATCCTAGAAATTCTACGCAACTCAAGGACCCACGGAGAGAGTTGAGGATTTCGTTATTTTCATATTTGAGTTTTCTCAAATTTTGAAAAGAGTATCGTTTTAATTTAATTATTTTCTCTTCGAATATTTGTTTTATGAAAATAAAAGAGAGGGGATAAAATGACTTCCCCAAAATAAAGAAATATTGGAGATTTAATATTAAAATCAAATAAGAATTTTATTCGGAGTTTTATTGCTATTTTATTTGAATTAGGAAAAATATGCGTTTTTCTAAATTGCATTAGAGTCCCAAATAAATGTTCACCTTGTCCGGTAGATATTTAGAGGACGGGAAAATTTATTTCAGAATTTTTGGAATTTATTCGGAGTTTTATTGCTATTTTATTTGAATTAGGAAAAATATGCGTTTTTCAAAATTACATTAGAGTCCCAAATAAATGTTCACCTTGTCCGGTAGATATTTAGAGGACGGGGAAAATTTATTTCAGGATTTTTGGAGTCCATTTAGTATTTATTTTATTCATTTTTCTGCGTGGAATTATTTAAACAAATGTTACCAACCTAACCGGGCCGTGTCCGCCTGGGACACTGTACCCGGCCGACCCTTTAAAGGCCGAAGGCCCGAGCCGCCAGCCGCCAGCCCCCGCACCCGAAACTCTAGCCCCGCCTCGCAACCCGCGCCGCCACAGCCGGACTCGCCGCCGCCGTGCGCCGCCACCGCCCCTCGCAGCCACGCCGCCACCGACCCCGCCGACGCCCCATGGCCCTTCGCCGCCGACCACCACCGCCGGACCCGCTGCCGCCCTTGCCGGATTCGTCGAGGTAGCCGCCGCCGCTGCGGTTTTTGTTAGAAAACCGTCGGTTTTTTAAAACAAACCGTGGTTTTTTATTTATATCAGTTTTTTTCTTTGCTTTAGTTATTTAGCGAACGCCCGTTCGTTCGTTTGTTTTAACGAACGGTTTTCACCGTTTAATCGCAGACAGCGAACGTTCATTCGTTAGCCTGTTCGTCAGTTTTTCTTTTTCTCGGATTTTTCGCGATTATTTTCGATCGCGATTTCTAATCCGATTTTCGTTTTAGTTTATGTTTTCGCTCGTTTATCGGAATCAGGCGATTCAAGAGCCTGGAGTTTCCTCTCGAAGCCCTCTTTCTGTTTGATCAACTTAAACAAGTTTTTGCTACTGTAAAATTTGACTTTAGTCAATATTAGTAATCCAAGCTTGTTTCTTTCATAGTTTGAGTTTTGTTGTTGCTTCGTTTGTTTTGATTCTTTTTGCAATCCGGAGTTCTTAAGTTGAACTTTCTGGTTAGATCTTCTTATTTGAGTTTTACCCATGCATTTTTGCTTGATTTCTTACTGTATGCTTGTTTGTTTGTGATAGAGTACCCGGAGTGCAAAGCGTGCTACTACGAGTCTCTAGGTTTCACGGATCATCAGCAAGTCAAGTAACACTTTGATCATACCTCTTTACTACCCAGTTTTATTGCATTAGATCAATCCTCAAACAATTGCATGGTTAGGATCTGATTAAATTGTGGGTTATGGGAAGTAGATGAGGTAGTACCTATTGTCCTATTTATTACCAAACCTATGGGAGTTACTTCTACGTTGCTTATATTGCTATGCTATGCTCGTAGATGTGGTTTGGGTTTGAGTGTATTCATGACAGATGTGAGTATTGTTAATTAATGGTTAACTTAAGGTGGCAACTTTAATACACATCTGGGTGGATTGAGGCACCTGGGGAACCCAGTGCTACCTGTATTTTTAGAAATCCCAGGGTAACGTGTGATTCTCCTATGGACTGCCACCCAGGCTCAAAGGGATCATAAGGTTATTCATGCTAGAAACTTCCATGTGCAGCCACATGCCATTATGGGCTCTGGCATAGTTGAGTAAGTTGTGGGAAACCTTTCCATGATGGGCTAGCAGACGTAGGGGATTGTAGGTGTACATGCCTATCTATCGGTTAAGGGGACCTCTTCGGAAAGACTGTGCCTCGGTCATCCGTTTCTCAGACATTATGTAGTGCGAGAAACCCAACGGAGGAGATGGAGTCTTGTGGGGAAAAGTGTGCAAACCTCTGCAGAGTGTACAAACTAATCATGGTTAGCCGTGACCCCGGTTATGGACATCTTGAGTATCTAGTTCATGGATTATCATGTGGATCTCATCACTCTTAACATAATTTGATTGGGTTTAATGATGATGCTTAATTGGGATTGAGTTGGGTGAACCTTCTCAATATTTAACAACCACCATGATAGTTAAATAAAATGTATTCCTTTGTTGTAGGAAAAAATTGACTTTCCGCAAAACATATTAACCATACAGCCTCCACCAGCCATATATGCATGTAGTGATAGCATTATTTTGTTCATTACTCTCTTGTGTTACATTGCCAGCATGTTCCATGTGATGACCCATTTTCGGGCTGCAACGTTCATGTTGCAGACTTTTCAGACGATGAGTAAGGTGCTTTAGGTCGTGGTCTTTCACTCAGTGATGCCGTTGGAGTTGATGGACTCATTTTATCTTCCAAGCCTTCCACTGTTATCGTATTAGATGGCCTTAAGGCATATTTATTGTAATAAGTTCTCTTTTGAGACATTCGATGTAATAAGTGTGTGATTGCTACTCTGTTATAAATCCTCAAGTACTATGCGTGTCAGCATTACCGATCCAGGGATGACACTGATGCACAGACATCAAACTGTTTGAGGTCTGGTCACTACAAGATGGTATCAGAGCACATGCTGACTGTAGGACACGACCGCTAAGCTAAAGCCTTATATCACTACTCTCTTCTCATTTCTGACTCCTCTCCATTTTCTACTCTTTAGGATGGTGGACGCAAGGAACAAGTTTGCACAACCGGATGAAGACACACCTTTCGGACGCCACTTGAAGGAAGTCACTAGGTACTTGAACATCGGAATACCAAGCTTCACCGGGACTTACAACGCCACTTTACCAGAAGAGGAGCGCTGGATGATTCAAGTTCAAGTTCCAGGAAGGACATTTATGCTAGTCACTGAGCCCATAGAGTTTTCCTTTGATGCACCAACCTGGAGTCTAGGAAAGAGTATGGCAGCCCACATCACCATGGGACGCATTGGAGAAGTTTACCATAAGGATCTCAAGGATACTATCTACCAGATTTGTGGGCGCCGAGATGAGCAATGGGAGATGACCAGCACCAGGAAGGATAGATCAATTGCCGCTTTCATCCAGGAGTTAAACCAGCACATACGTCGCCAGGAGAACCAGATGTGCGTAGGCATGATAGATCTGAAGAAGGCAATGACAAGGATCATCAAGCTTGAAGAAGAACTCAAGGCAACTCGTGAAGATTATGAGGAGGAAATCGTCGTACTAGTGGAGAAGAATGACGACCTGACAAGGAAGCTAGGAGACTTCATGGGAGACCCCGCGCCAGGAGGAGAAGATGATGATTCCACTTGCCCGAAGAACTACATCATCATCGATGACACCGACTCGGACCCCGACGATAGCGATGATGACTTTGTTCATGAAGCTGGAGCGGATATTATGGAGTCTTCTACTGATCAATTTTTCTAGTCGACCACCAAAACAGTAGTAGTATTCCACCATGTATATAGTATAGTCCGAGCACTTTTGTAATGATAGTTCTAGACTGATTGTATGCCCTTGCAAATTGATTGAGTGATATGATTGTGTTTGTCTCATGTGCATATGGGTAGTGTTTCCCCCTAGACCCCATTCTACTCTATTTTCTCATATTTTCTAAAAACCCATCAGATGCCTCCGAGACGCGACAATGGATTTGCTTTCCCACCGGAGCTCACTCAGTTGATCCAGCAGCAGAATGCATTAATGAAGATATTAGTCCAGAATCAGAATCAGGGGAACAAGAACAACAACCCACCACCACCACCTGTTGATCACTTAGCCCGTTTTCTAAGGCTGAATCCGCCGGTGTTCTCCAGTAGCATCGAGCCAATAGTTGCAGATGATTGGCTCCGCAAGATTGGAAGGGAGTTGACCACTATAGGATGCACATATGCGGAAAGAGTGCGTTTTGCCTCACATCAGCTTGATGGACCCGCGGCAGCATGATGGGAGAATTACACTGTCACCTATCCCATCGACACTGTTACGTGGGACCAGTTCCAGCAGGCTTTTCGCACTGCCCATGTATCAGCAGGAGCTATGGCCATGAAGAAGCGTGAGTTCCGCAACTTACGCCAAGGAGGACGCACTGTTGGCCAGTATGTGGATGACTTTAGCAAGCTAGCACGTTATGCCCTAGATGACTTTGCTACGGATGCAGCTAAACAGGAGAAGTTTCTGGAAGGACTGAATGATGAGCTGAGTATGCAGTTGATGGTAGCAACCTTTAATAACTACCAACAGTTGGTAGATAGAGATCTCATGCTTGAAGGGAAGCAGCAGCAGATGGACAACCGCAAGAGGAAGTATGGACAAGGGAAGTATAATTCTGGAGCTCAGCAGAGACCCAGTTTCACCCGAACTTGGGAGGACCCCTACAACATAACCATGGAGGTCACAATCACACTGGAGGAAGTTCGCACAACCATAGTGGCTCCAAGAACGGGAATGGTAATGGAGGAAGTAACAGACAGAACCGTTCCAACCCAGCAACGCCCGCCAAGAAAGATCTAAGCCACGTTACTTGCTACAAGTGCCAGAAGACCGGACATTACGCCAATGAATGTCCCGAAGCTAAGAATGGAAACGACAATGGAAGTTTTGGGAAGAAGCCCAACCCTTTCAACATGGGACAAGTGAGCCACATTAACATGGAGGAGATTGAAGCCCAGCCAGATGCAGTAATAGGTAAGTTTTTGGTTAAGTCATTTACTGCAATCGTTCTTTTTGATACTGGTGCATCACATTCATACATATCAAGGGGATTTGTGGATAAGTATAAGCTGCCCACCAAAGTTCTTAGTACACCGATGTTAGTGAGCTCGCCAGGAGCAGAGCATATGGCAAGCCAAGGATGTTTTCAGATGCCATTGACCAAAGGTAGGCATGTTTTCCCCTCAGATCTGATAATTTTGGAGTCGCAAGGTTTGGATGTGATTCTGGGTATGGATTGGCTATCGATGTATGGAGGAAACATCGATTGCACCAGTAAGTCGATTTTTCTCACCACCCCAGAAGGAAGAAGGATCAAGTATGTATCCCGGCATGTGCCGAATAGGACTCAAGTAAATTCCTTATTAGGAGTTGTGCAGGAGGAAGTACCAGTGGTGAGGGATTTCCCGGATGTATTTCCAGAAGAGTTGTCAGGCATGCCACTGGATAGAGACATCGAGTTTTTGATTGAGCTTTTGCCAGGCACATGGCCAATATCTAAGAGACCATACATGATGCCCGCACAGGATTTAGAGGAAATTAAGAAGAAGATTAAGGAGTTACTGTATAAAGGATATATTCGCCCAAGCTCGTCACCTTGGGGACCATCAGTACTTCTAGTGGAGAAGAAGGATGGATCGTTGAGGATGGTTCTTGATTACCGAGGATTGAATCAAGTGACGATCAATAACAAGTACCCACTGCCAATGATCAATGATTTGTTTGATCAGCTGCAAGGAGCTAAGGTGTTTTCCAAGATCGATCTGCGATCAGGGTACCACCAGCTGAAGATTCGAGAGCAGGATATACCTAAGACAGCTTTTACCACGAGGTACGGGCTATACGAGTATACCGTTATGTCATTTGTCCTGACTAACGCACCTGCCTACTTTATGAACATGATGAACAAGGTGTTTATGGAGTTTTTGGATAAGTTCGTTGTGGTGTTCATAGATGATATTCTGGTCTAATCGAAGAATGAAGAGGATCATAAAGAGCATTTGCGTTTAGTACTTGGGAAGCACAGAGAACATCAGCTATACGCCAAGTTCAGCAAGTGTGAGTTTTGGTTGAAGGAAGTTGGATTCCTTAGACATGTTATATCCGGAGAAGGAATAGTGGTAGACCCCACCAAAGTTGTCACTGTGACAAATTGGGAGGCATCCACGTCAGTTGGAGAGATCCAGAGTTTTCTTGGACTCGCAGGATACTACCGGAGGTTCATTGAGAATTTCTCGAAGATTGCAAAGCCTATGACGGAGTTGTTAAAGAAGGAAACTGTAACATCCCAAAATTTCAATTTGGAATGTTATACACTAGATCATCATTGCATATCATATTTTATTGCATTTTGGTTGATCCTAGAAATTCTACGAAACTCAAGGACCCTCAGAGAGAGTTGGGGATTTCGTTATTTTCATATTTGAGTTTTCTCAAATTTTGAAAATAGGATCATTTGATTTTATTTATTTTATCTTCAATTATTTCTATTGCAAAAATATGAGAGAGGGAATAAAATGACTTTCCCAAAATATAGAAGTATTGAGGATTTAATAATAAAATAAAATAAGATTTTATTTTGGTTTTATTTGCTATTTTATTTGAATTTAGGAAAAACATGCGTTTTTCAAAATTGCATTTAGGCCCCAAATAAATGTTCATCCTGTGCGGCTTGATTTTAGAAGCCGGGGAAAATTTATTTCAGAATTTTTGGAGTCCGTTTAGTATTCCTTTTGTTTTTTTTCTGAGTGTAATTTTTTTTAAAAACGCGACCCGACCTAACGGGCCGTGTCTGACCCGGACACCTGGCCCGGCCGGCCTTATAAGCCGGGGGAGGAGCCCAGCCGAACCCCAAACCCAAGCGCCCCAAACCCTAGCGTCGCCGCCGCCCCGCGCCGCCCCGCCGCCGCCGCCGATGATCGCCGGAGCCGCCCCGCTGCCACCCGCCGTTCGCCGGAGCCACCGAGGTAGACGCCGTTGCCTCGGTTTTCGCCAAGAAAACCGATCGTTTTTTTAAACTTAGATTTGTTTTTTTCGTCAGATCAGTTTTTTCTGGTTTATTTATTTAGCGAGCGTTCCATCGTTCGTTCGTTTTAACGAACGTGTTCATCATTTAGACCCAGATAACGAACATTCGTTCGTTAATCTGTCCGTCATTTTTCTTTTTCTCGAATTAAATCCGTGATTTTTCTGATCGTGATTCCTGGTCCGATTTTCGTTCTAGTATAACTTTTCGCTCGTTTATCGGAATCAGGCGATTCAAGCGCCTGGAGTTTCGCCTCAAAACCCTCTTTCCGTTTAACCAACTCAAACAAGTTTTTGCCACTATAAAAATTTCCCTAGATCCAGAATAGTAAACGAAGCATGTTTCTTTTGCCATTTGTCTTTCATTGCTTCGTTCGATTTGATTCTTTTTGCCAACCGGAGTTCTTAAGTTGAACTTTCTGGTTAGATTCTCTTATTCGACTTTTACCTGTGCATTATATTAGTACTTATCGTATGCTTGTTTGTTTGCGATAGAGTACCCGGAGTGCGCCGCTTGCTACTTCGAATCGCTAGGTTTTGCGGATCATCAGCAAGGCAAGTAACACTTTGATCATACCTCCTACTACCCAGTTTTTATTGTATTAGATCAATCCTCACACGTTGCATGATTAGGATCTAATTAAATTGTGGGTTCTGGGAAGTAGTTGAGGTAGTACCTATTACCTTTTTATTATCAAACCTTTGGGAGTTACTTCTACGTTTGCTTACATATGGCATGCTATGCTAGTAGACGTGGATTGGGTGAGTGTATCCATGACAGATGTGAGATTGTTAAATTAATGGTTTATCTAAGGTGGCAACTTAAATACACATCTGGGTGGATTGAGGCACCTGGGTATTCCAGCGATTGCCTGTTTTTCTTTTGGACCGCCACCCAGGCTCAAAGGTATCATGAGATTATTCATGCTAGAAACTTCTGTGTGCAGCCACAAGCTACTATGGGCTCTAGCATAGTTGAGTAAGTTGTGCAAACTCTTACAGTGGTAGACTAGCAGATGTAGGGGAAAGTAGGTGTAACAGTCTACCCGATCGTAAGGTGCTAGCGCTTTTGAAAGACTATGTCTCGGCCATCCGTTTCTCAAACACCATGTAGTGCGAGAATCCCAATGGAGGAGATCGAGTCTTGTGGGGAAAAGTGCGCAAACCTCTGTAGAGTGTATAAACTAATCATGGTTAGCCGTGTCCCCAGTTATGGACATCTTGAGTATCTAGTACTTGGATTATCATGTGAATCTCATCATGTTACTCTAAATTAATATTGTTGGGTTTTTAATGATGATGCTTAATTGGGATTGAGAATGCTGTCAACCATTCTCAATGTTTAACAAGTACCATGATAGTTAAATAAAATTTATTTCTTTGCAGTAGGAGAAAATTGGCTTTACGCAAAAACTGTAATCATAGAGCTTTCCACCAGCCAAATATGCATATAGTATAGCCTATTACTTTCATTGCATCTCTATGTGTTACCTTGCCAGCATATTCCATGTGTTGACCCGTTTCGGGCTGCAACGTTCATGTTGCAGACTTTTCAGACGACGATTAAGGTGCCTTTAGGTCGTGGTTCTATACTTAGTGATGCCGTTGGAGTTGATGGACTCACTTATCTTCCAAGCCTTCCGCTGTTATCGTTATTAGATGGCCTTAAGCCATATTTATTGTAATAAGTTCTCTTTTGAGACACTCGATGTAATAAGTGTGTGATTGCTACTCTGTTATAAATCCTTCAAGTACTGTGTGGTGTCAGCATTACTGATCCAGGGATGACACCTGAGCACAGAGATTGGACCGTTTGAGGTCTGGTCGCTACAAGATGGTATCAGTACACACGCTGACTGTAGGACACGACCACCAAGCTAAAAAGACCTAGATCACTACTCACTCTCTTCTCATTCTGACTCCTCATCTTTTCTACTCTTTTAGGATGGCGGATGCAAGGAACTAGTTCACGCAACCGGATGAAGATACACCCTTTGGACGTCACTTGAAGGAAGTCACTAGATATCTGAACATAGGAGTGCCAAGCTTCACCGGAACCTACAACACCACTTTACCTGAAGAGGAGCGCTGGATGATTCAAGTTCAAGTTCCAGGAAGGACGTTCATGCCAGTCACTAAGCCCATAGAGTTTTATTTTGATGCACCAACCTGGAGTCTAGGAAAGAGCATGGCAGCTCACATCCCCATGGGACGCATTAGAGAAGTTTACCACAATGATCTCAAGTATACTATCTACCATATTTGTGGGCGTCGAGATGAGCACTGGGAGATGATCAGTACCAGGAAGGATAGATCAATTGCAGCTTTTATCCAGGAATTAAACCAGCACATTTGACGACATGAGAACCAGATGTGCGCCGACATGATAGATCTGAAGAAGGCAAGGACAAGAATCACGGAACTAGAGGAAGAACTAAAGGCCAAACGTGAAGATTATGAAGAGGAAATCAAAGTATTAGTGGAGAAGAATGACGATCTGATCAAGAAGATTGGAATATTTATGGGAGGCCCTACACCAGTAGAAGAAGACGAAGAACCCAAGGAGATTCGCCCGGAAGATTACATCATCATTGACGACACCGACTCGGATCCAGATGATAGCGATGATGACTATGTTGATGAAGCTAGAGCAGATATCATGGAGTCTGCAACCGAAGAATATTTCTAGTAGACCACCCCATCAGTAGTAGTAGTCCACCATGTAAATATAGTAGTCCGAGCACTTTTGCGATAGTTAGATCGATTGTATTCCCTTGTTTGATTGAGTGAATGAAGTGAATTGTTTGCTTTTGCCTCATATGCATATGGGTAGTGTTTTCTATTTAGACCCCTCTTTATTCTTAAATCTCATCTTTTCTAAACCCTCAGATGCCTCTGAGACGTGACCCCGGATTTACCTTCCCACCGGAGCTCACTCAGTTGATCCAGCAGCAGAACACATTGATGCAGTTGCTAGTCCAGAATCAGAATCAGGGGAACAACAACAACAACCCACCACCACCACCACCACCTGTTGATCACTTAGCCCGTTTTCTTAGGTTGAATCCGCCGGTGTTTTCCAGTAGCACCGAGCCGATAGTAGCAGATGATTGGCTCCGCAAGAGAGCAAGGGAGTTGACCACGGCAGGATGCACAAATGCGGAAAAGGTGAAGTTTGCGGCACATCAGCTTGAAGGACCCGCAGCATCATGGTGGGAGAATTTCACAACCACTTTCCCTTGTCGACACTGTCACATGGGACCAGTTCCAGCAGGCTTTCCGTACTGCCCATGTTTCAGCAAGAGCTATGGCCATGAAGAAGCGAGAGTTTCACAACTTGCACCAAGGAGGACGGACAGTTGGCCAGTATGTGGAGGATCTTAGTAAGCTAGCACGTTATTCCCCAGATGACGTTGCTACGGATGCAGCTAAGCAGGAGAAGTTTTTGGAAGGACTGAATGGTGAGTTGAGCATGCAGTTGATGGTAGCAACCTTCAACAACTACCAGGAGTTGGTAGATCGTGCTCTCATGATTGAAGGGAAGCAGCAGCAGATTGAGAACCGCAAGAGGAAGTATGGACAAGGGAAGTACAGTTCAGGAGCTCAGCAGAAGCCACGTTTTACCCCTAGGCCGGGAGGACATTTTCAGCATACCCATGGAGGAGGTACCTCGCACAATCACAATGGTACCAAGAACGGTAATGGGAATGGAGGAAGCAACGGCCAAAACCGTACCAACCCATCAACCCCAGCCAAGAGAGACCTGAGCCAAGTCACTTGTTTCAAGTGCCAGAAGACCGGACATTATGCCAATGAATGTCCTGAATCCCAGAATGGAAATGGCAATGGAAGCTCTGGGAAGAAGCCGAACCCTTTCAATAGGGGACAGGTGAACCACGTTAACGTGGAGGAGGTTGAAGAGCAGCCGGATGCAGTAATCGGTAAGTTTTTGGTTAAGTCATTTACTGCACTTGTTCTTTTTGATACTGGTGCATCACACTCATACATATCAAGGGGATTCGTGGATAAGTATAACCTGCCTACCAAAGTTCTTAGAACACCTATGCTAGTAAGTTCACCAGGAGCGGAGTATATGGCTAGTAATGGACGTTTTCAAGTGCCATTGAATATAGGTAGGCATGTGTTTCCCTCGGATTTGATCATTTTGGAATCACAAGGTTTGGATGTAATTCTAGGTATGTATTGGCTGTCGATGTATGGAGGAAACATCAATTGCGCTAGTAAGTCAATTTTGCTTACCACCCCAGAAGGGAGAAGGATCAAGTATCACTACCAGGAAAAGGCCTACTAATGGCGCACCTAATTTGGCCATTAATGGCGCATTAGTGGTGCGCCATTAGTAGCACGCCATTAGTATATTTTACTAATGGCGCACCACTGGTGCGCCATTAGTATCTGGTATACTAATGGCGCACCTCGGATGCGCCATTAGTATGCCTCCCAGGGGGCCATGTATACCCAGGTGCTTTGGCATACTAATGGCGCACGACAACAGGATGCGCCATTAGTAACTTCGGCATACTAATGGCGCACTGTTTAATGATGCGCCATTAGTATCCTTTGGCATACTAATGGCGCACTATGATGTGATGCTCCATTAGTATGAATATTAGGTTTTTTTTATTTTTTAATTTTCTATTTTTTGCACAGGTTACAAAATGTATAATTGGACAAAATATAGACAGCACACATCAACAACAGATTCATCGAATACAATAGAAGATTAGTCTCTGAATACAATTCATCATTTTAGTCTCCGAATACAATTCATCATATTAGTCTCCGAATTGAAAAGACCGAACAAAGATAGAACATTATATTACAAGTCTCGAGACCGCGAGTTTGTCTTCACATTACAAGTCGATATCGATCATCTAAACTACCATCACATAGAAGAGAGTTGCGGTCATCACGATGAGCATCATCACGATGAAACTTGTCTTCATCCGGTTCCTCCAACGCTCCCTCCCCTCTCCCGCTAGATAGCGGGCGTATCTAGATTCGGCCTCGGCCCTAGTGGCATACCCTTTGTAACTGTTACCGCTGAATCGGTGAACCTGTCTCCGACACTCCTCCCAGTCGTCGTAGACTCCGGGAACCTTACCCTTGTACACGAGATACCACGGTATCGCTATGCAGTAGCCAAACGAAACGT
Source organism: Triticum urartu (assembly GCF_003073215.2). Taxonomy (NCBI): domain Eukaryota; kingdom Viridiplantae; phylum Streptophyta; class Magnoliopsida; order Poales; family Poaceae; genus Triticum; species Triticum urartu. Next base: position 54,073,942 of record NC_053023.1, read on the forward strand.
TAGTACCAATTCATAGACAATACATAAGCAATATATAAGTATGCAACAGAACAATCGGAAGAGAAAAGCAAGACATTAATAGCATCGATTACATCTAAGTTGAACGACTCTCGAAACCAAAGAGACATACTACAAGTTCATTAAAGTTTAATTACAACATGAGCCAATCGATGTTTCAGAACTAGACACAGCATCACTGCTTTCGACTCGACTCAAGGGACCGGAGCGTGGATGAAGCCGCCGTCTATCGTGGGAGTCATGAAAGAACGGGCGTTGTCAGCCTGCATTTGTAGGATTGTGTCGATGTCACTGTTGGACGGTTGATTTCTGAGGTAGAACTGCCCCGCGGTACGAAGGACATCTTGATGGATGATTTCCGCAAACTCCGACTGGATGCGAAAGAATTCTTGTCTGATGTCCGCGTCCTGGATTGCCGACACGCTCGCGGCCCAATATTTGAGTCTACTCGGTAGCAGAAGTTGATGATGGTCCCGTACGATCGCCCGCATGTGATGGATGGCGTAGTAGGCACCCTTCTGACCGCCAAGCGGCTGCTTGACGCAGCAGAACATCGTATTGTGGGAGAAGACGTGCTTGCCGTACTTACGAATAGGCCTGGTGAAGGTGCCTCCAGATTTGACGTAGCCGGGGAGAACATCATCAAGAACCTTCTTGACATTTGTGTAGTCTACGTTCGACTGATGGTCCGGGTCGAAATACGTGGCCATGGAATATTTGGGGCTTAGGAGGATGAGCGTGCAATGTGTGTCACTGCAGAAAACACGGAATGTTAAAAGAAAAACGATCAAAATCTAAGAATTCATATGTTACGGGGCGGTTGAGGGGAGGACTTACTCGAGAAAGTAAGGCACGAGGAAGTTATCCTTATCTTGGTTTGCCAGAATGACGCCTTCGAGGTAAGAACTCGCGACTTGCCGGTCCCCAGCGCTGCCCAAGATCTTGGCATGCATGTAGAAGGGGTCGACTATCACGATGTCCGGGGTCTTGTCGCGAATGATCCGCATCTCCATACTCAGTGAAAATAGCCGAACGAAGGTGTAGTGCAGTGGATGAAGGTTCAACATAGCGTGGATGTCATCAAACCGCAGGACGATCGTACCCCCGATGGAGTTATCCACAAAGCCCTTGCCCTCTGGCACCTTGGCCGCGAAAACCGGGTATGCCACATCCTTCTCTCCGAGACGCCGCTTCTCCAAAGAAAGAACACTGTCATGCAGACTTCGCATAGCACCGGTTGCAGCATCGAGCATATTTCTCGGTAGCATCGGCCTGCCCGCCACATGCACCCTCCTCGAGATATCCTCAGGTGAAGGTGGCCCGTCCTGAGCACGGATCGTACTCGGTGCCGGCTGGCCCGCACCCTTGTTAGTCTTTCTTTTGCGTGCCTTCTTCTTCTCCTGTAATGGGACCGAGTTCTGCTCACAGACCGCCTTCTTGAGTGTGTTGGGGCTGATCATATTTCACACCTCGCCTATCTGAGGCTCGGTGAAGTCGGCAGCTGGAGGCGTCTCCTGAGAGCTGAACTACAGACGACGCCTGTTGCAACTTGGCTTCTCTGCGGTACCAGCTAGATCGCGCACGTCTTTTGTTGGGTTGGGTTCTTGAGAAGGAGGCCCCATGAAGTCGCCACCGTACCCATGATCGGCAAAGTACTGATCGACGTTGGCAAATGTACCGTAGTCGTCGTCGTCGTTCTGATCCTGTGCCATATGCATGTTTGGATCCAGTGGCATAGGGATGTCCGGCACCGTTGCGGCGGTCTTGCCATGGGGCCGACTTGGCGTCGGCACGACTGGCGGTGTTGTCTTTGGGGTGGTGTCCCCCGCCCCCAAACGAATTTGGCTCTTCGGCCAAAGCAGGGGCCAGCTCAGGCAGGCGCTGAGGGTCATCACGTCATCATCGTCGGCCCCGACGGGTTGAATCGGAGGTTGTAAGTGCATCTAGTGCCCCCCCTAGTTGGTTTTGGAGTATTGACGACAAACCTAGTTGAGGGACTAATGTGTTTGTGAGAATTGCAGGAAAACACAGGTAGAAGTCCCTCATTGATTCGGTTTACTACCAGAGATGACCCCTAAAAATGAATGAAGACATTGAAGTCAAAGGTGGTATATGAAGATATTCACATTGAAGACTATGACAACAGAAGACACGTTATGAAGCCTATGGAACTCGAAGACTTAGATCTTTCGTAGTTCTTTTTATTTTTGTTGAGTCATAGGAACCACCGTACTGTTAAGTGGGGTCCAGGAGAACAAGTCAGAATGACTTAAGTGATGCCTAAATCAAAAACCTATGTCTTCGAGTGAAGACAATGAGAGCAAATCTTGTCCAGAGCCGGACAAGTCAGCTTTGCTTGTAGCCCAAGTAAAGTTGCCATGAGAGTTCGAAATCTGACCGTTGAGACACGTGTCAGTTCCTTAGTGACCTAGGGTCATTTCGGACAAATCAGGTCGGGTTGCCAAGTGGCTATAAATAGCCCACCCCCACAACCATAAACGGTTGGCTGCTCAGATTTCAGTGCACGGCTTTTGTCGTTTGAGAGCAACCCACCTCGAAGCCTTTGAGAGAAAATTCCTAGTGAGGAGAAAAGCCCTAACCACCCAGAGCCAGAGTAAATTGGGCATCGCTTAAGTCTTCTTGTCTGTGTGATCTGAAGACTTATTACACTTGAGGACTGTGAATCCTCCAGACGGTTAGGCGTCGCGTTCAGAGCATCCAAGAGACATTGTGGATTGCCAGTGAACGAAGTCTGTGAAGGTTTGGGAGTCTACCTTGAAGACTTACCAGAGTGATTGGGCGAGGACTAAGTGACCTTAGCTCAAGGAGATTACGGTGAGGACTTGGTGTCCTGAACTGTGTGTTCAGGACTGTGTGTCCGGGACTGTGTGTCCTAAGGTTTAAATACCTAGCCGCTCCAACCAGACGTACAGTTGTCACAGCAACTGGAACTGGTCCAACATATCATTGTCTTCAACGAGTCACTGGTTTCATCTTCACTTCCTTCTCTTGCTGTTACTCATTGTGAAGTCATTGCATGCTTGCTTTATCATTTGTCTTCACAACGTGAATGCATGATCTGTTTGGCTTCATAACTTCTTCCTACTTGATCCTTATTACACTGAAGCTGTTTGTCACTGTGCTTTCACTCTATTGAATACATGACCATGGCTGGCCTAGTGTAATCTAACTTCCGCTGCATAGTAATAGGCATAATCTTCACTGTTTGTCTTCATAACTCCCAAGTTTTGAAGACTTTCATAAAAATCGCCTATTCACCCCCCCTCTAGTCGATATAACGCACTTTCAATTGGTATCAGAGCAAGGTGCTCCCTTGTTCTGTGTGATTCGGTTTAACCACCTGGAGTTTTAGCTATGTCGACTGCAGGGATAATCAAAGTCTCCGCTGCGTGCCCCGTCTTCGATGGAACTAAATATCCCTACTGGAAGAATAAGATGCGCATGCATCTTGAAGCCATTGACGTCGACCTATGGTATGTCGTCGAGAACGGCGTTCCCAAGGCTGGAGAAGGTGTCACTGCTGCTGATGTCAAGAAATTCGTTCAACTGGACTCTACTGCCAAGAACATCATCTGTGGTCATCTGACCAAAGGACAGTATGGCCGTGTGAGTGCCTTGAAGACATCCAAACTGGTCTGGGACTGGCTCTCCAAGGTCAATGAAGGCATCTCAACCCAGAGAGATCAACGAATCAGTGTCCTTCACAATCTCTTCAACCGCTTCAAGCGAAATGACAATGAGAATGTCCAGCACACATTTGATAGACTCACTGACATCACAAATGAGCTTCAAGCCCTCGGCGCCACTGAAATCACCAAACATGAAATCGTCAAAACGCTGCTGAGATCACTTGATAGTTCGTTTGACATCCTGGCCCTGATGATTCAAGAACGTCCTGATTTCAAGACACTCGATCCGTCTGACATACTTGAGAGGCTCAACACACACGAGTTTCAGCTTTCTGAGAAAAGAGATATCTACGGTCCAAACTATGGGCGAACTCGCGCCTTGAAGGCAAAAGCTGTCTCCTCATCTGAAGAAGAATCTAACTGCAGTTCTGATGATCCTGAAGACATTGGAAGAGAACTTGCAATGCTAGTGAAGAAGTTCCAAAAATTCACCAAGAAGAAAGGCTTCAGAAAATCTTCACGATCAAGCTCAAGGAATGATGAAGCTTCTGCTCATGACTACAAGAAGAAAACATGTCACAAGTGCAAGAAAACTGGACACTTCATCTCTGAGTGTCCACAGTGGGACAATGAGAACAGAAGGAAGAAGAAGAGCAAGGAATATGATTCTGACGACAAGAAGAAGAAGAAATACTCAAAGTCTTCTTCCAAGTCTTCATCAAAGTCTTCATCACACAAGAAGAGCTCATCTGGCAAGGCACGTGCGTTTGTTGGGAAGGAGATGGATTCAGAGGAGGAGTCCGCATCTGAGGAGGCAGAGGTGGAGTCTGAGGAGGAGTCTGATTCTGGCATTGCGAGTCTGGCTACAGCATATGTCGCCAAGTCCATCTTCAACACTGAAGACAATGACTGCATCACCGACACCAACGCAAATGACAAGAACGACTCCACTCCTACCTACTGCTTCATGGCACGCGGTTCCAAGGTAAACACACGCACTACTCGCTATGAAACATCTAGTGACAATGACTCTGAATGTGATTCAAAACCTAGCTACAAAACACTTGCTAAAATTGCAACTGAACAACAGAAAGCTATGGAACATATTCAAAAACTGTTAGACAGAAGCGATGATCTGTTGGGTGCTGAAATGACTCGATCTGAATCCTTAATTGAAGACATAAAAAACCTTCACGTTAAGTATCAGGAACTTGAAGATCGTCATGATACTCTCTCAACAACTCATGAAAAGCTTTCCTATGATTATCTTCAAAGGAAGCAAGAACTTGAGAAATTGAGGGTGGCTCATGAAGATCTTCAAAAGGAAAACGAGTCACTTCGCTCCGAACAGATCAGTCCTGCTCAGGAAGGATTTGAACCACCATGTCTTAAATGCATTGAGCGTGATAATGCTAATTCTGTTGCTGAATGTTCCACTTCTACTGCTGTTGCAATATCTTCAACTGTTGACATGGTAACTAACCCCTCTGCTGAGGATACCACTGCTATTGCTGATGAGAATGCTATGTTGAAGACATTGCTTGAAACAGGGATGTACAAAAGTCTTAAAGGACATCAGACACTATGTGATGTCCTCAAGAAGCAGATCCTGAATCGAAACCCTAGGAAAGAGGGTGTTGGATTTGTGAAGAAAATCAATGCAGATGGCTCTTACTGGAAACCTGAGTAGTACCCCCAAACCACATGGGTTGCTGCACAGGAACTTTCAGCAGATCCATCCAACTTATCTGGCTTCACTTGTGCTAACCCCATTATCATTGATGAATCCTTTGATGCAAACTATAAACTGTTTAAGAATCAGAATGGTGAAGTGTTTGCCAGGTACATTGGTACTAACTGCAGGAATGGACCGCCTATGAAGAAGATCTGGGTTTCCAAAAAGTGTCTGGAAAATCTTCCAGTGAATGTCTTCATGACACCTCACTTGAAGAAGACAAATCTCAGACCAAAGGCTTCATACGGTCCAATGGCTTCATACAAACAGAGGACTCACCTGAGTCACACTAACACAAATGTTTTGCAGGAAAACCATACTCAGGCACATGAGTACGAGAGCGGTTCATCGAACCGTGTTCATGTGACCAAAAATTATTCTGCTTATTCCTATGAGTATTATTGTCCACCTGCTAGACTGTTTGCTAAGGCTTCAAAGCCAAAATTCTCAGATGCTGCACTTAGACTTATTGCTTCTAAGACACCCTTGAAGATGTGGGTGGTTAAGAAAGCTTAACTCTCTTTTGCAGGGAAAGGTCTCCAGCAGAAAAACAAAATCTTCTGATGCTATTGCTGGGGACCTTAAAAATCTTGTAGGGCGGAAGATAAAATGCCCGAATGGGATCAATATGTACTTCGTTCCTGAATCGCATGCTACTCTACCTATTAGTCATAATCTGGATTTAAGTTTTCATAACCCACTGGTTCGTCAAATGTTTATGCTTCACAATTCTCTTCATGAAGCCTATCCCCCTAACTGTACTGTAGGGTACGACACCAGCGACTTCAAAATCTTCAGAATGGATTATTGACAGTGGGTGTACAAATCACATGACTGGCAGAAGAAGCCTTCTTATGGACTCAACATTACGTCCATCCAACAAGAGCCACATCACATTTGCTGACACTGGTAAAAGTAAGGTATTGGGTCTAGGTAGAGTTGCAATCTCAAAGGATCAACACATGGATAAAGTCATGCTTGTTGAATCCCTTGGCTTCAACTTAATGTCTGTCTCAATGCTTTGCGATCTGAATATGATTGTAATGTTTGGAAAATATCGCTGCCTGGTGCTAATGGAATCTGACAAATCTCTAGTGTTTGAAGGGTATCGGAAAGGTGATTTGTACGTGGTAGATTTCTCAGCAGGACCACAACTTGCGGTATGCCTTCTTGCAAAAGCTTCAGAATGCTGGCTTTGGCATCGGAGGCTTGGGCATGCTGGCATGAGGAACCTCCACACCCTTGCGAAGAAGAAGCATGTCATAGGCATCGAGGGCGTCAAGTTCAAGAAAGATCATTTATGCGGTGCCTGTGAAGCAGGGAAGATGACAAGGGAAAAACATCCTTCGAAGACAATCATGACTACTACACAACCCTTCGAACTGCTCCACATGGATCTTTTCGGTCCCACTCACTACTCAACTTTTACTACTACTGCTTGCCTCTATGGCTTCGTCATTGTTGATGATTACTCTAGATATACTTGGGTATACATAATCCTTTACAAGACTGAAGTGCAGGATGTCTTCAGACGCTTCGCCAATCGAGCTATGAACAATTTTGGCGCCAAGATAAAGCACATTAGAAGTGACAATGGCACTGAATTCAAGAACACTGGCCTTGATACATATCTTGATACCTTGGGCATCACACATGAATTCTCAGCTCCGTACACGCCACAGCAGAATGGCGTCGTCGAACGCAAGAACAGAACACTCATTGAAATGGCCAGAACAATGCTAGATGAATACAAGACTCCAAGAAAATTCTGGACTGAAGCCATTGATACTGCATGCCATACAATCAATCGTGTTTATCTTCACAAGCTTCTGAACAAGACATCTTATGAACTCCTAACTGGCAAGAAGCCAAATGTCAGTTACTTCAGAGTATTTGGCGCAAAGTGCTGGATCAAGGACCCACATCACACCTCAAAGTTTGCACCAAAAGCACATGAGGGCTTTATGCTTGGATATGGAAAGGATTCACACTCCTACAGAGTCTTCAATCTCTTCCATTACAAAGTGGTCGAAACAGTGGATGTGCGGTTTGATGAAACAAATGGTTCACAAAAAGAGCAACTGCCAAATGTGCTAGATGAAGTCCCAGCTAGTGAATTAATCAAGCTTATGGGAACTGGAGAGATTATGCCTTCTGAAGCTCATCCTGAAGAAGAACTCATCATCTCAGCACCTGATCAACATGAAGACAATGCTCAGCATGAAGACATTCCTCCAAACAACAACGCAGATCAGCAAGAGCAAAGTCTTCGCCCTATACATCCTCGTGTTGCAAATGAGGTGCAGATTGACAGAATACCTGACAGCATCAATGCACCTGGTCCACTCACTCGTTCAAGGGCAACTCAGCTAGCAAACTTCTGTGGGCATTTCGCATTCGTCTCAATATCAGAACCCAAGAAAGTTGAAGAAGCCTTCATGGAACCTGAATGGATTCAAGCTATGCAAGAAGAGCTTCAACAGTTTGAGCTGAATAATGTATGGGAACTGGTTAAGCGTCCACGGAAGCACAACATAATAGGCACCAAATGGATATACCGCAACAAGCAAGATGAGCATGGTCAAGTTGTCAGAAACAAAGCTTGTCTCGTTGCTCAAGGATATACTCAAGTAGAGGGCATTGACTTCGATGAAACTTTTGCTCCTGTGGCTAGGCTTGAAGCCATACGCATACTGCTGGTCTATGCAAATCATCATAACATACTTCTATATCAAATGGATGTGAAAAGTGCCTTTCTCAATGGCAAGATTGAAGAAGAAGTGTATGTTGCACAACCACCTGGTTTTGAAAATCCAAAACATCCTGATATGGTATACAAGCTCAACAAGGCACTGTATGGACTCAAACAAGCCCCTAGGGCCTGGTATGATACACTCAAGTACTTTCTCAAGAGCAAAGGCTTCATACCTGGTTCCCTGGATCCCACTCTTTTCACGAAGACATACGATGGTGAACTGTTTGTGTGCCAAATATATGTGGATGACATTATCTTCGGCTGCACCAATCGGAAGTACAGTGAAGAGTTTGGATATATGATGCAAGAGCAATATCAGATGTCCATGATGGGGGAGCTGAAGTTCTTTCTTGGTCTTCAAATCCGACAACAGTGCAATGGCATCTTCATATCTCAAGAGAAGTATCTCAAAGATTGCCTGAAGAAGTTCAGTATGCAAGACTGCAAAGGCTTCACAACACCAATGCCAGCCAAACATCATCTAGGTCCTGACGACAATGGTAAAGAGTTCGATCAAAAGGTTTACCGCTCCATGATTGGGTCTTTGCTTTATTTATGTGCATCTAGGCCAGATATCATGCTTAGTGTTTGCATGTGTGCTCGATTTCAAGCGGCACCAAAGGAGTCGCATCACTTAGCTGTGAAGCGAATTCTTCGATATTTGGCTCACACCACAACTCTAGGATTATGGTATCCAAAGGGCTCAGAGTTTGATTTGGTTGGATTTTCGGATGCTGATTATGCTGGTGACAAAGTTGATCGCAAGTCTACATCAGGCACATGTCACTTTCTGGGACGATCACTTGTATGTTGGTCTTCAAAGAAGCAGAACTGTGTATCTCTCTCCACTGCTGAATCTGAATACATTGCTGCTGGATCTTGCTGCACTCAGCTTCTGTGGATGAAGCAAACACTCAAGGATTATGGCATTCATCTGAAGCAAGTGCCACTTTACTGCGACAACGAAAGCGCCATCAAGATTGCCAACAACCCAGTTCAGCACTCGAAGACAAAGCACATTGAAATTCGCCATCACTTTCTCAGAGATCATGTTGTGAAGGAAGACATTGATATCATACACGTCAACACTGAAGAGCAATTGGCAGATATCTTCACCAAGCCCTTGGATGAGAAGAGGTTTTGCAAGTTACGGTGTGAGCTAAAATATCTTGGAATCCTCAAATGTCCTGTGATCAGGCACACATCCTAACACTTATGCATATTGATGACTTAGATGTGCAACGCACAAAGTAAAGTATATCTTCAATCAATGAAGACATACATTCTAAGTGTGAATACATTAATGTGGAATTTGACTTCGGAGCGCCACAATAATTGTGCGCCGTGTCTGGGTCTAATACTTCCTATACGGTGGGTAACGCCACCACCAAACGTTCCATTTTGAAGTGTTCAACTCATGGCGTTACCTTGCAATATCTTCACATTGGTTTGGCTTCGAACTTAACATGTCTTCATGATTATCTTCACTACGATGATTATATATATATATATATGCTCTAAGTGTTCTGTCCTCTACAGCATTCACTTATAGCTATGTCTTCTTGGTTGAATCTTTTGAACTAAGTGAATGTGATCGGACCCTAACCTCTCTATGCTTTCTATCTCAAACTCTATCTCTCCAAGCCATATGCATTCTGTTGAAACTGTCGAATGTCTTCACTGTGTCCTTGTCAGCTGAAGACATAGAGACAACCATAAAAGTCCTTTTTTAATGCTCATTCCTCCACATAAGATCCAGAGAAGCAGGAACGACCGCCTGACAATTTAGGCATGCGTGGGACGTGGAACAAACCCCAAACTTCCGCTAACTGGCCACGCGTGCCTCAAATGCGAACCGCCAGGGGCACCTGCGTAATAGCACAGTGCCGCCTCTGAGTCTATAAACTCACACTTACCGCAGTCATTATCTCCTTCTTCCATCCTCGCACGAACCCTAGCGCCACCGCTAGCACTCGACGACGCCGGAGACGAAGCGCTTCGCTGCCGCAACCTCTCCAACGCCGTCCTCACGCCGACCGCGGACATCGTCCTCTCCGCCGTCGCCGTAGGTGTTTTCCGTCGCCAAGTTAGGGCACGGAGGACTAAACTGCTCGGCATCAACTTCCTTCCGTCTAGCAGTTCCAGTGTGGTAAATAAAACTTCTTTTTACAGCTTCTTTTGATCTCTTGGTTCTGTCACTTTCAACCATAAGAAGTTTCTCTTCACACCAGTTAGATCTCTCGCTGCATCTCATAACATGCCTAGTATATTCACTTGTGCTTCATAAAGTAGTTAGATTCCTCACTTGTACTGATCTATGGGTTCGTACAAATCTGGAACCAACTTCTTATCTATAAGTGAATGTCTTCGCACAATGAGGTCAATGTCTTCTAAACTGATTAATCTTCAAAACCTTCTGAGAATGCATATGACCTCTTCCCCTTCCCTCGCACCTTAATGCTGTCACAGGTACATGTCCGTGGGAGAATCCTTCGGTTCTCATAGTCTGCATTCATTTGCAGAATTCCTACAGCATCACATAAACTCTCCTGAAGCCAGTTCCTGTTTGTCCAGAAAAAGAAAGCCTTTGAAGCCTTTGAAAGTTTTGAGGCCTTTCAAGTTAAAGTTTATGGCTTCAGTTGCAGCAGCAAGAAAGGGGGGCAGACAGAGACGTGAGGGAACTTCCAAGGATCTGCCTGAAGACTTGGCAGAAATGTACAAAACAGATCCAGAAGAGAGCTATGGGCAGCGCAAAACCCGAATCCAATGGATTCGACGCTATTGGGCAGAACAGTGGTTCAAATACCGCTTCGTCACCCAGGAGTATGCTGAAAAGAACGCAATCAAGAGTCCATGGGGGGATATCTCATACAAGAACCTTGTACCCAGAACCAGAGATGAAGCCATTGCTCAAGGCTTCTACCCATGCATGGTCCGAGGACCACAGCCTGATGATGCACATCCGTCGTCACTTCTCTGGTGTCGTGACGACAATCTCTTCAAACGCAACTTTCAGTTTGCTCAACAGTCTGCGAAGCTAAACAAGAAGAAATTTGGGCTTTACTTCAATCCTGGTCCCTCCTCACCAAGGGCAGATGGCACACGCGACGCGGAACCCAATATCATCGGTCCGTTTGCCAATCTTGAGGGCCTGATCACCCACATCTTAGTCCAAGGGACTGCTGTGAATGACCCTCTAGCTGATTCTGAGTCTGATGAAGCTCCTGCTATGCCGAAGCCAAAGCAGACAAAGAAACCAAAAGCTTCGAAACCAGCCCCTGCCTCAAAAATCTCAAGGGCGAAGCCATTGAAAACTGCACCTCCTGAAGTCAGTGTGCAGTCTGAAGATGTATCCCGCATCTCCAAGCCCCTGAAGGATAAGGAGCCCCAACAACACACAGGCAAAGAGCTCACTGCTGCTGCCATTCTGCGCAGTGAAGCCATTGATCTATCAAGCGATGAAGATCTGGGCGATGACGCACTAGAACAGCTCATCAAAAGCAAGAAGGAAGCGGAAATCTTCAACAATCTGCCTCTCTTTGATGTCGCCATCATCCACAGCTTCATCGATGAATGGTTTGACACACCAGATATAAGCTTCAATGATCTACAGCTGCCTGTTGGACTCAGCGCCGCCTTCCAAGGCGCAATTGCTTCAGAACTGGCCATTGCTCAGCGCATTGTTGAGCCGAAGCAGAAAATTGATCACGAAAAAGCTCAGTTCAAGAAGCACATGGCCAGTCTCAGTGTGCAGGAAGTCAGAAGCTTCAAAATCATGCTGCATGATCTCAAAGAAAACTTTCTAAAGAAGCGTGCTGAAGCTCAAGGCTCACGTGAAAGGATGAAGTCATTGGCTGACAAATGTGTTCAAGCCTACAATGAGGCTGAAAAGCGCAAGGCACTTGGGCGTCCAGGCATCGACCCCAAGATGGCCGCAAAGAAGAAGAAGCAGCCTGCTGTGAGTGAACCAGAGGCATCAAGACAAGCAGCCACCTCCATTGTCTTCCCAACCGCCACGACTGGCTCGAAGCCAAAGAGCCGGTCAACAGCTTCAGAGCTAAAGAAGACAAGAGCTGCAGAAGCTGAAGCCAGAAAAAGGAAGAGCTCCGAAGCCTCTCCTTCAGCCCCCAGTAAAAAGAAGCGCAAGACTAAGAAATCTAGGGCTGCTCCCACAGAGCCCTTGATGGTTGAACCCCTTTCTGTCATTCACCCCAATGCAGAAAGAAGACTAACAGTTCATGAGCCTGCTCCCACAGAGGCACCTGATGCTGAAGACATTCCAGCAGCCGACCCACTAGCTGCTGAAGATATTGGTCATCAGGACAATGTGCAAGGTGATGCAGCCCTTCCTCAGCTTGAAACAAGCGAACCCATCAGCATTGGTCGTCCTCTGACGCCAATGGCACAAGATGAGTCATGGGCGGATCGCCCTCAGGAGGAAGAAGACATTCAGGCCCAGCCCACTCTGACACCACAAGCGTCGTCTGCATTCCGTAGGCTTCGCAAAGGTCCATGGCCTCAAGTCCAGTCTGCAGAAATTCCGGCTGCATCAGCCGAAGACAATGAAGAAGCACCTCCAGAACTCACTCCCTCGCTCCATCAAGATGCAGTTCCCCAAGAGAACGTGCCTGAAGATGTCCCTCAAACTACTAACACTGAAGCCAATGTGGAGCCCGCCCCACCAAATGCTTCAGCGGACAGCGAAGCCACTGAGCCAGACACTTCAGTTCCTGAGTCTGCTGCAGGTCCACAATTTGACTATCACATAGAGCACAGGCCTCATGTCTAGAAGCCAGTCCCAAGGCTTCCAAGGTTCCCAGGTCCTGCATCAGCACCTGGCTCCTTTGATGTAAACAGCTTCAAGGCAGACAACTCATTTTTTGATAGCTCCAAGAACCCCAATTCAAGGGAAAGGATTGTATCAGACAGGTTCTGGAGCTATTCACAGCGCAGCTATTATTCTTGCATCTTATACAACCAAGGTCGCATCTTCCCACACAAGCGCCTTGAGGTTGAAGCTATTGCTGGTCTGCCATGTCTTGAGGAAGCTTTGGACTGCTTCAGGCAAGTGGGTCTGCTGCCATTCGTGACTGATGAAGAGCACTGGAACGAAGAGCTTCTGCTTCAGTTTTATGCCACTCTCCACATCAAAGGCTACAACAGAGATCCTAAGACTTGGATCCTGGAGTGGATGACCGGAAATGTCCATCATGAAGCCAATGCATTCAATATCATTGAGCTCACTGGCCTGCCCACTCCAGGCGAATTCTTTGAGGAAGGGTGTCAACTTCATTCTGAAGCTATTGAGAGCATATTTCAGAGACCTGAACCCAATATGAGTCAGATGCTCTCAATGATGAAGCCATTGCCTCAAGATGCACCCTATCCAACTGAGTTCTTCGTTGAAGACCTAGAGTACCTGCCCAGGACCATATATCATATTATCCGGCGGACTCTCTGGCCCATTAAGGGACACTCTCCACATGCCAAGATTGAGGGTGCAATGAAGACTCTCATATTCTATATCATCCATGGCAAATGCTTCAATGCACAGGATCTTTTCATACGACAACTTGCTGCGTCAGGCTCGGACTTATTTAGTCTAAAAATCTATGCCCCTTGGGTGATGAGGCTGATCAAACTGCACTCTACAATTTCGTATCAGCCCTCAGCCCGCAACCATCGCATCTTCCTGCCAGATGTGGATATCTCTGCTGAAGCAACATACCCTGAGCCTGCCAAGCAACCAATAAGTCTTCAGAATGCCGAACACCAGAGCTTCACGCAGAATGTTGAAGGTGTTGAAGCCATGTCCAGGATCTATCCTATGGCTGGCACTACACGTGCACCAGCATCAACTGAAGTCACAGATAGCACAAACGCTCCAAGACCCAAGAAGCGTGCTCGTGTCCTCACTGACTGAGAGCTTCTTGTGGCCCTTCACCAAAAGCAAGATAGGCATCACGACTGGCTGAAACGTCAGATGAAGAGCCTCTTGGTGGATGTCAATCGTCTTCGAAACCTGGCCACCAAGAATGCCTTCGTTACGCATGAGACTTGCCGTCGTACGTGGAAAGGGCTCTCAATGATCTGCACTGAAGCTGAACTTGAAGAGGATGGCTTCACAGAGCGCTTCAAATTTGACACCACACCTCCTAGGAGGGCTGTGATGCGCAACACACCGTCACTTGAAGACTCTGAGTATTCCTCATCTGCTGCCACCGTCACTGCGAGGATCATTGATGAAGATGATGATGCTACTTCACCACCACCCGCTTCAGCACCTCAAAGCTCAGCACCGCCAAACAACTCCACCGACCCTGCTGCGCCTGGGAACGCGTAGAAAACTCTATGTCTTCAAACCTTTTTGGTCATTCCTGACAAAAGGGGGAGAAGCATATGATGTTTATAGTCTTCAAGCGGGTCAATATGGGCGGGTGCCTTGTTTTGTTATACTTGCTTCGTGTTTTCAACTCTTGTTTTGCTTCATTTGGTTCTTTTGAGTTGTAAACACTAAAACTCGATGGTCGTCTGCTACTTGTTTTACCACTCCTTTTGCGAAGATAAATTCCGCATGTGCGACGATAAATTCCGCACTCATCTCATTCTGCAGACGTCCATTTTCCATTATGCATGTCATTATCTTCATATACTTTCACATGCATAGTAGATTGTCATCATAAGCTGAAGCTGATCTCCACAAGTACAACCTGCCATGTGCATTTGCATTCCAAAAGCAAATTAACTTATATGCACATCTTCAGGGGGAGCACTTGCAACTTATGATGACAATTCCTTTACAGACTTCACACTTTATATTCCCCGTTGAAAACTTCAACTAGTTTGTCATCAATCACCAAAAAGGGGGAGATTGTAAGTGCATCTAGTGCCACCCCTAGTTGGTTTTGGAGTATTGACGACAAACCTAGTTGAGGGACTAATGTGTTTGTGAGAATTGCAGGATAACACAGGTAGAAGTCCCTCATTGATTCGGTTTACTACAGAGATGACCCCTAAAAAATGAATGAAGACATTGAAGTCAAAGGTGGTATATGAAGATATTTCACATTGAAGACTATGACAACAGAAGACACGTTATGAAGCCTATGAACTCGAAGACTTAGATCTTTCGTAGTTCTTTTATTTGTTGAATCATAGGAAACCACCGTACTTAAGTGGGGTTCCAGGAGAACAAGTCAGAATGACTTAAAGTGATGCCTAAATCAAAAACTATGTCTTCGAGTGAAGACAATGAGAGCAAATCTTGTCCAGAGCCGGACAAGTCAGCTTTGCTTGTTAGCCAAGTAAAGTTGCCATGAGAGTTCGAAATCTGACCGTTGAGACACGTGTCAGTTCCTTAGTGACCTAGGGTCATTTCGGACAAATCAGGTCGGGTTGCCAAGTGGCTATAAATAGCCCACCCCCACAACCATAAATGGTTGGCTGCTCAGATTTCAGTGCACGGCTTTTGTCGTTTGAGAGCAACCCACCTCGAAGCCTTTGAGAGAAAATTCCTAGTGAGGAGAAAAGCCCTAACCACCCAGAGCCAGAGTAAATTGGGCATCGCTTAAGTCTTCTTGTCTGTGTGATCTGAAGACTTATTACACTTGAGGACTGTGAATCCTCCAGACGGTTAGGCGTCGCGTTCAGAGCATCCAAGAGACATTGTGGATTGCCAGTGAACGAAGTCTGTGAAGGTTTGGGAGTCTACCTTGAAGACTTACCAGAGTGATTGGGCGAGGACTAAGTGACCTTAGCTCAAGGAGATTACGGTGAGGACTTGGTGTCCTGAACTGTGTGTTCAGGACTGTGTGTCCGGGACTGTGTGTCCTAAGGTTTAAATACCTAGCCGCTCCAACCAGACGTACAGTTGTCACAGCAACTGGAACTGGTCCAACATATCATTGTCTTCAACGAGTCACCTGGTTTCATCTTCACTTCCTTCTCTTGCTGTTACTCATTGTGAAGTCATTGCATGCTTGCTTTATCATTTGTCTTCACAACGTGAATGCATGATCTGTTTGGCTTCATAACTTCTTCCTACTTGATCCTTATTACACTGAAGCTGTTTGTCACTGTGCTTTCACTCTATTGAATACATGACCATGGCTGGCCTAGTGTAATCTAACTTCCGCTGCATAGTAATAGGTATAATCTTCACTGTTTGTCTTCATAACTCCCAAGTTTTGAAGACTTTCATAAAAATCGCCTATTCACCCCCCCTCTAGTCGATATAACGCACTTTCAGAGGTAACAACTCGTCGCAGCCTGGCAACGCCCGAACCAGTTGAACCCTAAACAAGTTGGGTGGCATCTGGGTACCATGGAACAAGGGGTTGCCCGGTTGAACGATTTTGCCCTTGGAGACATCGACCAACTCGTTGTTCACGAAGTGCAGGAGAGTGCACGGAACATCGGCGGCGCCCTGCGAAAACATGTAGGGCGTTAGGGATGCCCAGTCAAAGGCAAGGAGATGAAGTCCTCGGTCGAGAGAGGCTTAATTAGTTACCGTGATGATGGCGTCGAGCTCGGCTAATGCCGAGGCACCGCCAACGGCGGGCGTGCAGTTGACGGAGGGGCCGCTTGTTGCAGAGGTGCCGGCCGGCGTACACCCGGGTGCATTAAGCTCATGTGCTGGCGTCGGAGACACCAATGCCGCCTCCGCCGGAGACACCAATGGCCCCGCCATCGCGTTTTGCGAGTTGCTGGCCGTGAAGCTAGGAATCGGGGGCGGCCCCTGTTGGCCACCCGCAATCCACGCACTAATCCCCTGGATCAAGGTAGGCACAATGGCGGTGATCGTCGCTCCGAGTTGTTGTTGCACTTGCTCTTGGACAATCTCCGGAATCCGCGCCACCTGTGCCCTGAGTTCTTGAACCTCGCGCGCCTGGCTTTCCAAGCTGGTCTTTTTCTCCTTTCGCCCACCAGTGTTATAGTATGACGACCATTTTGTCGACAAGCCTTTGCCGGCCACACGACCAGCTGACGTCGGCTTACTGAGCTTATCCTTGTTCTTCATTACATTCAACGCCCTATTTAGAGTGGTGTCCCAAGGGTTGCTCTTAGTCGACCCCGCGCTACTGCTTTCAGTCGCCTGCGGAAGGATTGTGAACCATTTAGAAATTTGGCTTCATTAATTAGAATGCAACCGTATGGAGCTAATTACGCGGGGGTGTATTCCTTACCAGAACAAGCTCAAGCGCCCTGGTCTTCGGATCCGTGGTAAGCTCTTTTGTTTTCGGGTCCTTCTTGTACCGGGCCCTGACAAAGTTCCTGGTCTGCTTGTCACCGTATTTATCGAAGAGGGGCGGTAGGCCTTGCTCGGCACGGTCCGCCTCCTCCTTGTACCATATAGGCTCCACCACTCTGTAACCGCCGGGACCGAGTGTGTGTTCCCCTAAGTTTAGCTCCCGCATTTCTTTCCCCCACTTACTTGATTCGGAGTTTACGGTGCTCGAGCAATTGATCTTGAAGTCGTTGTAGTCATCTTCGGTGATCGAAGGATTTTTCTCCTTGATCTTCTCATAACTCTCACCTTTCTCAATCATCCTCTTCACATTGCTTTTCCATGTAGACAGGGCCTTGCTCATCTTCGTGAGGGCAGCATTGTTCACTTTATTCCCTTTGAGGCTTGTGTTTTCAAATTCAGCGGGGAACTTGTATCGTTCGTGCAGCTTCGTGAAGAGGAGGTTGCGCAAATTCCCTCGGTCAGGATGCCTCAGGTTCTCGGTGTTGATCGAGACGGTGCTCCGGAGAATGCACCCGAGCTGAAGCGAGTACCCCTTGACTATTCGTTCGGGCGCCGTTGGATTCCCGTCGGAGTCCACTTCAGTAACTTCCTCCTTGAGGGTGCGGAGCAAGGTCGGGCGCCGGTCCTTCCGTTGCCTCTTCGGTTGGCTACCATCTGTGCGTGCGCCGCCATCATCAGTGGTGGCATCCTCGGCGGCACCATCAGTGGTGGCATCAGTGGGGTCATCCTCGGTGGTACCATCAGTGGTCTCAGGATCGGTGGGGAAGGCGGCGTCCTCATACAAGTGAGGTTGTTCCTCCATCTCCTGGGATAGCTCCCAGAATTTCTTGCCGCCCGAACCCCCGGCCTCATCGTTGTTGGCCATGTTTCTCTATAAATAGGAACAAAGTTTGGTCAAAAAGTTGGTTATTGTCAAGGAACAAGATCATGGTCTCATCATTTAGGGTTTGTCGACATCGAGGCATCCTAAAAGCTAAGCTTTTATCATTGAGGGTTTTTCGACGCTGAGGCATCCTAAAAGCCTAAGCTTTCATCATTTCGGTTTTTATCGACACCGAGGCACCCTAAAAGCCATGCATTAGTCACAAGTACGCCGGGGCACTTGATCCTACTTAATTAACTACTAAGATACCCCGGCCCATGCATTAGTCACAAGTACCCCATATGTCCTATTTTTAGCAAAGTCATGCTAAAATTCACGGAAAATTTCAGCATGACCTTTGCTGAAAATAGGACATATGGAGTACCCGAATTTGCTGGAACGGAAGTTAATCGACATTCCAGCAAACTCAAGGGCCTCCCGGGGTACCTGCAAAATCATCACGACACGATGGTCGGAGACATGACCTTTGCCTAACAGTTCTGAACTCCTGCCAAAACTGAACACAACACTGCATAACAATTCCGAACTTCTGCCAAAGCATCTTGCCAGCTAGTAGACCAGCTAGTAGACCATCATTTGTCAGGCCAAATTGAGGCCAAACAGAAAACCAATGTGGCCATGGCACAAAGTCCATGACCCAGAACATGAGACATCTGAAACTATACAACTATACAAGCCTACACTAGTATTACCACAGTATATATATATTGCTGTGAACAATCAGGCCAAAGCACATCCAAAGCACAATATGCAGGACAGATAGGCCATCAATATTTCCTCTATGCAAATACAATGGTAGCATCCAGAGGGAAACAACCTTGTACTACTACTTGACACAATTAGCACATCCATATCAAAATTAGTTCTAGCATATATAAGCAGTACCACATAGCAAATTCATAGGAAAACATCATACATTAGCAGCAGTTCATAGCAAAACTAGATGAATGTTTGGCCTCTTGATAAAAATTAGCTAGGTTTGCTTGGAATCAAAAAGCCCCAAAGTAGAACCCTCAGCATTATTAGATAGAACCAACAATTGAACCAGAGAACAGGTAATCTGTAGTGCAGTAGCAAACCTTAGATGTGAGATAGCATAGATGTCTTGTTTTTGGCTACATTTGGTCTGCGTAGAGGCTCATGGAGTAAGATAGCATAGATGTCTGGGTTCTAGCTCATCGCATGCTTTTTAGAAATGAATGAGCTAGCTAGTCACTAACAAATCGAATTTCATCAACTTGTAATACAAGGCTCAAGCAATGGGTCAGGCGTCTTCTAACTATACCAGAAACTTGTTTTGGTCCAAAATGTCTTTTATACTACTCTAAGTAACAAGCAATACTTTCACCACTATTTTAATGGTAACATGCTAGTAAAAATAAAAAAATGGCATTATTCAGGAAAGGTAGTTTTTATAGTAAATCGAGTCATTTTTTTATCATGTGTTTTGTATGAAGTATTAAACATCAATAGTGGCCAAAACTGAAGAAAAAACTCCACACAAAGCATACTACGTATAGTTTTGAGCTGCCAAATTATAATAGTGGAGCAGCAATTGAATCCCTCACATTAATCAACATCCCGATTCACTCACAGTTGACTGATCAGAACAAATTGCTTTACTTGTATTGGGCAGTCCTTGAAACATAGAAAAAGAGATCACACAATTGATTTAACACTGAAAATTGTATGTCTCTATTCAACATAGGAGACTAGAAAGATGGAACATTGAAAATTGTTAAAGCTACAATATAGGAAAAAATTAATCTTCTCAAGGCTCACAACTGAAAAATAATTAATAGCTTGCAATAACACATCTTAGTGGAACCAGGCAAGAGAAATAAAAGTTGGCTTGCATTGTGGCTTTTGATGGATGTACGGTCTGCATTAGAAACTACACAGAGACCATCGAAACATGGAACTTCATCCGAGGACATGGAACAAACCTTTCTTTCTCTGCTTCCCCTTCTCACTCCACCTCCAGCCTACTTCTTCCGGTCTGGCTTCATCCGCTCCGCCTGCTTGTCCCCCTTCCAAGTTCCAAGTACCAACAAGATGGAAACAAACTAAATCAAAAAATCATCAGCATTGGACACCGCGTTTTGGACATTACTTTGGTCAATCATTTTAGCTAACTCAATGTTGCAGTGATCAAAGTGGCATAATTTGCCAATTTACAGCACTACTTTTGCCACTTGTTACAAGTTTATGGACCTGACAAGTTTGCGATAATGCTAAGGGATTTAACAGTGGTATATATGCGCTGAACGTATCAACTGGGAGGCCTTCTCTTGTATATATGTTCTAGTGTCATAATGAAGGTGGGATGGCTAGTAATAGCACTAGTTCGATTCAACCCAAATGGATTGGGCTTAATTGACTTGACAGATTACCACAAACGTAACACAGTACACGTCGCGCGGATTTGCAAACAAAATTAGCACAGCAGATGGGTTCAAATCAAAACAGGCTACAGATTCTAAATCTACGAGTAAACTAACATCCTAAACATTCTAGGCAGCCCAATCACAAACTAAAAGAAAAAACAGGGGGAAGCTCACCGGGGCACCGGGGCGGCGGGGTGTCGGGGTGGCTAGGGCGTCGGGATGGCGGGGCGCCTGGTTGTCGAGGCGGTGGGGAGCCGAGGGTGTCGGGGCGGCAGCGGCTCCGGCGGGGTGGGGGGTGGTGGACCGGCGCGGCGGGGCGGCAGGGGGTCAGGGGCGGCGAGGGTGGTGGGGGTCGGGAGCGGCGGCGAGGGCGGTGGGGGTCGGCGGCGACGGGGGCGGCTCGGGCACGGGGACGGGGATGGCGCAGTGAGGGGAGAGAGACAGAGGGGAGAGAAAGAGGATGGCGTGGGCGCTGACCTTTTTTGTTAGGTGAAATCTCATACTAATGGCACAATACTAATGGCGCACCACCCCTCGGTGCGCCATAAGTACATCCATACTAATGGCGCACCCCACCGTGGTGCACCATTAGTTTTTTTTGATTTCTGCTCGAGCCAACAGGTTATCTTCCACCTGACCTGATCCACACCAAGTTCCCTCTACTAGCTCGACTGGTCAGCAGCCAGTTCTCACACCAGGAGGTCCTGGGTTCGATTCCCAGGCTCCACAAATTTTTTATGCATTTAAAATGTTGTTTGATACTTATTTGTGTTTAAATATGTTCAAACTTGTTTAAATCATAATAGTAATATTTTTTTTATAAGACAGTAATAATTTTTTTTTAAAATTACATCAAACAGTAATGCCGGTGGAGCGGGGGAGGGTGCGCGGGGTGCAGGGGGTCGGCGGCGGCGGTTGAGTAGGGGAGGGGTGCGGGGGGTCAGCGGCGGCGGTTGAGTAGGGGAATCGAGGGTGCGGGGGGTCGGCGGCGGCGGTCGGTGGACCGGGGGGTGCTCGGCGGCGAGGGGGGCCGGATCTGGCGAGGTGGGATAGCGATCGAGATGGAGGGGGATCGAGATCGAGTGTCCATGAAATTTAAAAATATTCATGATAGTTCAAAAAGTGCCCATGAAATACAATCGAGAAATGAAGGCTACGATTTAAATACAATCGATCTTAGCTAGCTATCTGTTCACAATCTTCTTGCCCTTCTTTTTCGCAAATGGAGTTCTTCTGTGGAACGGACGTCCTTTAGGTAGGGTGGTCCTGCTTCTTCTTGTGGTGTATGCTGCTACTTCATCATCGTCGTCATCTTCGATCCTCGGGTCGCCATACTTGTCGAAGTCTTGCTCATTGGCTAATCCATCCATTCCGATGATCTTCCTTTTGCCTCTCCTCACGACAACACGACTGGGCTTTGACAGGTCGGTAATGAAGAAGCATTGGTCCACTTGGGAAGCCAGTACCCATGGCTCATTTTTCACGGTGACGTTTGCGCCCGCGGTCTTGGATTTGGCTTCGGGTATAACCATGGTGGTGAAATACCGGTCTTCTTTTAGGACGCTCTTGGCCCATCTGACACGGAACATCGGGACCTTCTCTCCAGCGTAGCTCAGCTCCCAGATCTCCTCGATCCTTCCGTAGTATCTGTCCTTGTCGTTACCGGTGTAGGATTCCATCGTTACCCCGGAGTTCTGATAACCATCGCTCTTCATGTCCTTGGCCTCGGTGTAGAATGTGTAGCCGTTGATATCGTACGCCTCATAGGTCATCAGGTTATGCTCGGCGCCCTGTGACAAGGCGAATATGAGTTGTTCTTCCGCGGAAGAATCCTCATGTAAAGGGTACGACAGAAGCTTCTGCTTGAACCAACGCGTGAAACATGAGTTGTGCTCTTTGAGTATATCTCCGCCCGTCCTCTGTTGGCCTCGGTCATTGTACGTCTTCTTAATAAAGGTTTTGTGCTGTACCACCCAAGGATCGACCACGTCTATGTGTTGTAGTGCGACTAGGTTTGCTCTTTGAAAGTTGGCGAGTTGACCCTCGAAGTCGACATGCATTTTGCGATGACCCTCACGGTGACCCCATCCAGCGAGCCTGCCGAGGTGCCTGTTGACGGGCAGACCAACAGGGTTCTCGATGCCTAGATAATTCGTGCAGTAGGAGATGCACTCTTCGGTCAGAAAGCCCCTGGCTATGCTTCCCTCTGGACGTGACATGTTGTGAACGTATCCTTTGATGACACCATTCATCCTTTCGAACGGCATCATGCTGTGCAGGAACGTCGACCCGAGTTGGATGATATTGTCCACGATATGGACCAGCAGATGCACCATAACGTCGAAGAATGCGGGCGGGAAGTACATCTCAAGCTCGCATAGTATCACCACGATCTCTTCCTGTAGCCTTCTGAGTTGCCTCACGCCAACAGACTTCCGAGAGATGACGTAGAAAAAGTTGCATAGGCCAAATAGGGTTTCACGGACGTGCGCGTCCATGATCCCACGGATTGCAACTGGAGTATCTACGTCATCAGCATGTGACAGTCGTGAGACTTCATCCCGCTGAACTTCAGCTTCGCTGGGTCTAGGTATCTGCTTATCTTCCCCGCGTAACCGTAAGGAAGTTTTACTCCTACGAGGCAGGTGAAAAACTGCTCGATCTCCTCCTGACTTAGAGTGAAGCACGCGGGAGGGTAGTCATTTCTGGTCTTCTTGGCCTTTTTGCTTGTGCGACGACTTTCCGTGTCCTACTTCGCCTCATCATTATCATCATCATCATGATCATCATATATAGCGTGAAGCTCCTACCTGATGCCCATTGATTTCAAGTCTGCCCTTGCTTTTGGCCCATCTTTGGTCCTCTCTGGCATGTTGAGCAGGGTACCAAGAAGACTCTCGCACACGTTCTTCGTGATATGCATGACATCAAGACTGTGAGGCACATGGTGGATCTTCCAGTACGGCAAGTCCCAGAAAACATACCTCGTTTTCCATACCTTCAGCAGCGGCTCTGGCGCCTTTCGCTTCTTTCCCGGCTCTGGCGCCTTTTGCTTCTTTCCCGGCAGTGGGCAGTCTTTCCAATTTTTCAACAGCTCGTCTATTTCCTCGCCGCTCCTCGTACGCGGGCGTCCTCGGGGTTCGGTTTCACCATCGAACAGATCCTTGCGTTTTCTCCACGGGTCATCGTCGCAAAGCCACCTTCGATGTCCCATGAACACGGTTTTCGAAGACCCGGGATCTCTATCTAGCTGGCGATACGTTGTGTCATCCATGCACCTGACGCATCCAGAAAATCCGTGGACCACCTGCCCCGCGACATATCCGTAACCGAGATAGTCGTGCACCGTCGTGAGCAGCGCGGCTCTCATAGGGAAATATTCTTTCTCTGCGGCGTCCCACGTATTGGCTGGCATTTTCCACAGCGTGTCAAGCTCCTCTTTCAGCAGCCCCAGATACAGATTGATGTCGTTCCCTGGTTGTTTCGGTCCTTCAATTAGCATACTCATGTGAATGTACTTCCTCTTCATGCACAACCAGGGGGGAAGGTTGTACATCCACACAAACACAGGCCAGGTGCTATGTGTGCTTCTCTGGCTGCCAAACGGATTGACTCCATCGGTGCTCGCGCCCAGCATGATGTTCCTTGGATCGTTCCCAAATCTGGGTCTTCGAAGTTCAACGCTTGCCACTGGCTCGCATCCTTAGGGTGACTCAGCATCTTGTCTTTTTTATCTATCTCCGGATCATTTGCGTCATCTTCTCGCTTCTTCTCCTCCCTATCCGCGTGTCAACGCAGGAGCTTTGCTACCTTAGGGTCCGCGAAATACCGCTGCAGACGAGGAGTGATCGGAAAGTACCACACCACTTTTCGAGGAGCTTTCTTCCTCTTCTTGTATCGAGTGACGCTGCACACCGGACATATGGTAGACTCCGCGTGCTCGTCCCGATAAATGATGCAATTTTTCATGCACACATGGTATTTCACGTGTGGTAAATCTAGAGGACACATGATTTTCTTCACCTCCTCCAAACTGGTCGGGCACTTGTTCCCCTTGGGAAGACGTTCGTGCCAGAATGACATGTTCTCGTCGAAGCATGCGTCGGTCATTTTGTGTTTTACCTTCATCTCCAGAGCCATGAGCGTTACTTTCAGGCGGGTATCCTCGGGCCTGCATCCTTCATACAATGGAGTAACCACGTCTAACTCAAGTTGATCCATCTTGGCTTTCTCTCGGGCGGCAGCTCTTGCGTTATCCGTCTGCTTGAGAAGCAGCTCTTGAATATGAGGGTCCTGCACCCAGCCCATCGATGGTCCAGCGTCGTCTGCTCCGCTGGCATCATCATCTTCATGATCATTCCTGTCGTCTGCTCCGGCATCTTCCTCATCATCATGTCCTGCATCTTCTACATGATGACTGTGTACATCATCACCGTCGTGACCATCTCCTAGGGATTCTTCGTCTTCTCGCCCGCCCGAGCCACGGTTGTTGTCTTGCTGCCCTTCCTCATTTCTTGCCCGGCCCCCATGGACGACTTCGTAGTCATCTTCATCACCTTGCCACCGATAGCCATCCATGAAACCACACAAGAGCAGGTGGTCCCGCACCTGCCCGGATTTCGGGTCCGCAATAAGGCTCTTCAGCTTGCATCTTCGACATGGACATCTTATCTCCGTCTCGTTCTTTTGAAGCATCTCGGCCTTCGCGGACCTCAAAAACCTATTCACGATGCCTTTGGTCATCATGCGGACCATGGTCGCCTGCGGGGTAGAGCAAAACGATATTTTAGAACCAAGAAAAAATTTGGCATGACTTTCCCTAAAAATAGGACCAAAAAGAATGCTTAATGCCAAAATTCTCGCCGAAACGGAAATGAATCAACATTCTGGAAAAATATTGGCAACTATCGCATTTCAAATACCGGTACACCTCCAAACACAAACACATATGCAACACCACAAACATATGCAACACCACGAACATACATAGATCTAGCTAGGCCATAAAAAGTGCACGTGCACATTGTTGTAGGGAGAACACCATAAATATAGCTTCCCCCCTTACTTACCTATCAAAACAAGGTAATTTAACCACTTAAATTGAATGAATCTATGGTGGAAATGAGGTGAAAAAGAGGAGGCACCCGAGACAAGGACGAGGTGGAGAGAATGAAGTGGGGAGAAAGTGAGTGTGGGTAGGAGAGGCTGTCCAAAATATCTTGTTGCTGCCCAATTACTAATGGCGCACCAACTCTAAATGCTCCATTAGTAATCCAGCTTACTAATGGCGCACCTTCTGGTGGTGCGCCATTAGTAGTTTTGCAAAAAAAACATACTAACGGCGCACTGTTCCACAGTGCGCCATTACTAGTTTAAACTAGTAATGGCGCACGGTGGAACAGTGCGCCATTAGTAGTTTTGCAAAAAAGGGAATAAAAAATATAATAGAAAAAACAACATTAGTGGCGCACTTTCCTGCAGGTGCGCCATTACTAGTTACAACTAGTAATGGCGCACTGTGTCTGGATGCGCCATTAGTATGTTTGGACAGGCGCACTACTTAATTTTTTTTTGATACTAATGGCGCACCCTGGGCCAGGTGCGCCATTAGTAGTTTCAACTCTAATGGCGTATCAGAAGGTCGTGCGCCATTAGTATATACTAATGGCGCACCGCTTGTCTGGTGCGCCATTAGTGTCAATCCCATCTATAGCCCTTTTTCTAGTAGTGTATGTATCCCGACATGTGCTGAAGAGGACTCAAGTAAATTGTTTAACAGGAGTTGTGCAGGAGGAAGTACCAGTGGTGAAGGATTTCCCTAATGTATTTCCAGAAGAGTTGCCAGGCATGCCACCGGATAGAGATATTGAGTTTTTGATTGAGCTTTTGCCAGGCACAGGGCCAATATCTAAGAGACCATATAGGATGCCCGCAAAGGATTTGGTGGATATTAAGAAGCAGATTAAGGAGTTACTGGATAAAGGTTATATTCGCCCAAGTTCTTCACCTTGGGGATTGCCAGTACTTCTAGTGGAGAAGAAGGATGGATCGTTAAGGATGGTTGTTGATTATCGAGGATTGAATGAAGTAACCATCAAGAACAAGTACCCACTACCGATGATCAATGATCTATTTGATCGATTGCAAGGAGCTAAGGTATTTTCCAAGATCGACATGTGATCAGGATACCATCAGTTGAAGATTCGAGAACAGGATATACCTAAGACGGCTTTTACCACCAGGTATGGGTTGTACGAGTATACCGTTATGTCATTTGGTATGACTAACGCACCCGCATATTTTATGAACATGATGAACAAGGTGTTTATGGAGTTTCTGGATAAGTTCGTCGTTGTGTTCATTGATGATATCCTGGTTTACTCGAAAAATGAAGAGGAGAATAAGGAGCATTTGCGTTTGGTACTTGGTAAGCTCAGAGAACATCAGTTATATGCCAAGTTTAGCAAATGTGAGTTTTGGTTGAAGGAAGTTGGATTTCTCGGACACGTTATATCCGGAGAAGGTATAGCAGTAGATCCCACCAAGGTTGACACTGTGACAAATTGGGAAGCCCCAACAACAATGGGAGAGATCCGGAGTTTTCTTGGACTCGCAGTGTACTACCGGAGATTTATTGAAAATTTCTCGAAAATTGCAAAGCCTATGACGGAGTTGTTGAATAAGGATACCAAGTTCAAATGGAGTGAGGAATGTGAGGCTAGTTTCCAGGAGTTGAAGAAACGTTTGGTTACATCACCTGTGTTGATTTTGCCAGATCAGACCAAGGATTATGATGTGTATTGCGATGCTTCACGTCGAGGACTTGGAGCAGTGCTTATGCAAGAAGGAAGAGTTGTTTCATATACCTCACGACAGCTCAAGCCTCATGAGTTAAATTATGCCACACATGATTTGGAGTTAGCAGCCGTAGTGCATGCATTGAAGACCTGGAGACACTTTCTCATTGGAAATCATTGTGAGGTGTACACGGATCACAAGAGTTTAAAGTACATTTTCACGCAGAAGGAATTGAATCTCAGACAAAGGAGATGGTTGGAGCTCATCAAGGATTATGACATGAGATTGCATTATCACCCTGAAAAGGCTAACGTAGTAGCTGACACGTTGAGCTATAAAAGTCATGTCAACACCTTAATGACAGGAGATTTACCAAGGGAGTTAGCCGAACATCTTCGTGAGCTATGTTTGGTGATAGTCCCGAGAGGCTATGTAGCAGCATTGAAGATTCAGTCTACTTTGATGGATAAGATCAGAGAAGCTCAAAGGACTGACAAGGAGATTGCTTCTATTAAGGAGAAAATGAGCAAGGGAAAAGCTAAAGGATTTCGTGAGGATGAGCACGATACCTTATGGTTTGAAGACCGCGTTTATGTGCCTAATGATTCGGAGATCAGGAAGTTAATTCTGCAAGAGGCCCATGATTCACCATATTCGATTCACCCAGGAAATATCAAGATGTATTTGGATTTGAAGGATATTTTCTGGTGGACTGGAATGAAGAAGGATATTGCGGAGTATGTAGCAGTTTGTGATGTATGTTAGAGAGTAAAGGCAGAGCATCAGAAGCCAGCAGGATTGCTACAACCATTGCCAATACCCAAATGGAAGTGGGATAAGTTAGGCATGGATTTTATTACGGGTTTACCTAGAACTCGTTCAGGCTATGACTCGATTTCGGTTGTAGTCGATCGTTTGACAAAGGTAGCTCATTTCATTCTAGTGAAGACTACCTATACTAGTGACAAGTTAGCAAAGATATACATGACCAGAATCGTATGTTTGCATGGAGTCCCAAGGAGCATTGTATCAGATAGAGGAACCCAATTTACCTCAAAGTTCTGGAATCAGTTGCATGAAACTTTGGGTACCAGGCTGGAGTTTAGTACAACTTTCCATCCACAGACAGATGGACAGACCGAGAGAGTCAATCGGATTTTGGAGGATATGCTGAGAGCTTGTGCGCTAGATTACGGATCTAGTTGGGACGAGAATTTGCCATATGCAGAGTTCTCCTATTACAACAGTTATCAATCCAGTTTGAAGATGGCCCCTTTTGAAGCCTTGTACGGAAGGAGGTGCAGGACCCCATTGTCGTGGGATGAAGTTGGAGACCGCCAGTTGTTTGTACTGGATCTGATTAAGGAGTCTGAACAGAAAGTGAAATTGATTCGCGATAGGCTCAAGGTAGCCCAGTCCAGGAAGAAGAGCTATGCAGATTCTAAACGCAAGGAGACAGTTTACGAAGTCGGAGACCGAGTTTATCCTCGAGTACCTCCACTTCAAGGAGTTAAGCGCTTTGGAGTTAAGGGAAAGTTAGCGCCACGTTTTGTAGGACCATACAAAGTTTTGGAGCGTACGGGAGAAGTAGCCTACAAGTTGGAATTACCCAAAGGATTGTCAGGAGTTCACGTCGTGTTCCACGTTTCCCAGTTGAAGAAGTGCCACGCAAAGATGGTTGATATACTGTTGAGAGATACAGTGCCGCTGGAAGCGATTCAGTTGGAAAGTGATTTGACCTATGAGGAGAAACCAGTCAAGATTCTAGAATATGCCAGTCGAGTCACCCGCAGCAAGGTTATAAAGTTTTGCAAAGTTTAGTGGAGCCACCACACAAAGGATGAAGCCACCTGGGAGAGGAAGATTTGCTGAAGGACCACCCTCACCTATTTTCTAGCCAACCCGAATCTCGAGGGCGAGATTCATCTTAAGGGGGGTAGGTTTGTAACATCCCAAATTTTCACTTTGGAATGTTATACACTAGATCATCATTGCATATCATATTTTATTGCATTTTCGTTGATCCTAGAAATTCTACGCAACTCAAGGACCCTCGGAGACAGTTGGGGATTTCGTTATTTTCATATTTGAGTTTTCTCAAATTTTGTAAATAGGATCATTTGATTTTATTTATTTTATCTTCAATTATTTATATTACAAAAATATGAGAGAGGGAATAAAATGACTTTCCCAAAATAAAGAAATATTGATGATTTAATAATAAAATCAAATAATATTTTATTTTGGTTTTATTTGCTATTTTATTTGAATTTAGGAATAATGCGCATTTTTCAAAATTGCATTTAGGCCCCAAATAAATGTTCATCCTGTGCGGCTTGATTTTAGAAGCCGGGGAAAATTTATTTCGGGATTTTTGGAGTCCGTTTAGTATTCCTTTTGTTTTTTTCTCTGCGTAATTATTTAAAAAAAAACTGCGAACCGACCTAACGGGCCGTGTTCGACCCGGACACCTGGCTCGGCCGGCCTTATAAGCCGGGGGAGGAGCCCAGCCGAGCCCCAAACCCTAGCGCCCCAAACCCTAGCGCCGCCGCCGCCCCGCTGCCGCGCCGCCACCCGCCGCCGCCGCCGACGATTGCCGGAGCCGCCCCGCCGCCACCCGCCGTTCGCCGGAGCCGCCGAGGTAGACGCCGTTGCCTCGGTTTTCGCGAAGAAAACCGATCGTTTTTAAAAAAAACTTAGATCTGTTTTTTTGTTAGATCGTTTTTTTCGGTTTATTTATTTAGCGAGCGTTCGCTCGTTCTTTTGTTTTAACGAACGCGTTCATCGTTTAGACCCAGATAACGAACGTTCGTTCATTAATCTGTTCGTCATTTTTCTTTTTCTTGGATTAAATCCGCGATTTTTCTGATCGTGATTCCTGATCCGAGTTTCGTTCTAGTATAACTTTTCGCTCGTTTATCGGAATCAGGCGACTCAAGCGCCTGGAGTTTCGTCTCAAAACCCTCTTTCCGTTTAACCAACTCAAACAAGTTTTTGCCACTGTAAAAATTGCCCTAGACCCAGAATAGTAAACGAAGCATGTTTCTTCTACCGTTTGTCTTTCGTTGCTTCGTTCGATTTGATTCTTTTTGCCAACCGGAGTTCTTAAGTTGAACTTTCTGGTTAGATTCTCTTATTCGACTTTTACCTGTGCATTAGATTAGTACTTATCGTATGCTTGTTTGTTTGCGATAGAGTACCCGGAGTGTGCCGCTTGCTACTTCGAATCGCTAGGTTTTGCGGATCATCAGCAAGGCAAGTAACACTTTGATCATACCTCCTACTACCCAGTTTTTATTGCATTAGATCAATCCTCACACGTTGCATGATTAGGATCTAATTAAATTGTGGGTTCTGGGAAGTAGTTGAGGTAGTACCTATTACCTGTTTATTATCAAACCTTTGGGAGTTACTTCTACGTTTGCTTACATATGGCATGCTATGCTAGTAGACGTGGATTGGGTGAGTGTATCCATGACAGATGTGAGATTGTTAAATTAATGGTTTATCTAAGGTGGCAACTTAAATACACATCTGGGTGGATTGAGGCACCTGGGTATTCCAGCGATTGCCTGTTTTTCTTTTGGACCGCCACCCAGGCTCAAAGGTATCATGAGATTATTCATGCTAGAAACTTCTGTGTGCAGCCACAAGCTACTATGGGCTCTAGCATAGTTGAGTAAGTTGTGCAAACTCTTACAGTGGTAGACTAGCAGATGTAGGGGAAAGTAGGTGTAACAGTCTACCCAATCGTAAGGTGCTAGCGCTTCTGAAAGACTATGTCTCGGCCATCTGTTTCTCAAACACCATGTAGTGCGAGAATCCCAATGGAGGAGATCGAGTCTTGTGGGGAAAAGTGCGCAAACCTCTGCAGAGTGTATAAACTAATCATGGTTAGCCGTGTCCCCGGTTATGGACATCTTGAGTATCTAGTACTTGGATTATCATGTGAATCTCATCATGTTACTCTAAATTAATATTTTTGGGTTTTTAATGATGATGCTTAATTGGGATTGAGAATGATGTCAACCATTCTCAATGTTTAGCAAGTACCATGATAGTTAAATAAAATTTATTTCTTTGCAGTAGGAAAAAATTGGCTTTACGCAAAAACTGTAACCATAGAGCTTTCCACCAGCCAAATATGCATATAGTATAGCCTATTACTTTCATTGCATCTCTATGTGTTACCTTGCCAGCATATTCCATGTGCTGACCCGTTTCGGGCTGCAACGTTCATGTTGCAGACTTTTCAGACGACGATTAAGGTGCCTTTAGGTCGTGGTTCTATACTCAGTGATGCCGTTGGAGTTGATGGACTCACTTATCTTCCAAGCCTTCCGCTGTTATCATTATTAGATGGCCTTAAGCCATATTTATTGTAATAAGTTCTCTTTTGAGACACTCGATGTAATAAGTGTGTGATTGCTACTCTGTTATAAATCCTTCAAGTACTGTGTGGTGTCAACATTACTGATCCAGGGATGACACCTGAGCACAGAGATTGGACCGTTTGAGGTCTGGTCGCTACAGAAACCAAGTTCAAATGGTCTGAGGAATGTGAGGCTAGTTTTCAGGAGTTGAAGAAATGCTTGGTTACATCACCAGTGTTGATTCTGCCAGATCAACACAAGGATTATGAAGTGTATTGCGACGCTTCTCGTTGAGGACTTGGATTCGTACTTATGCAGGAGGGAAGAGTTGTTTCATATGCCTCACGACAGGTTAAACCCCATGAGTTAAATTATGCTACGCATGATTTGGAGTTAGCAGCAGTAGTGCATGCGTTGAAGACGTGGAGACATTTTCTCATCGGAAACCATTGTGAGGTATACACGGATCACAAGAGTTTGAAGTATATCTTCATGCAGAAGGAGTTGAATATCAGGTAGAGGAGATGGTTGGAACTCATTAAGGATTGTGATATGAAGTTACATTATCATCCCGGAAAGGCTAACATAGTAGCTGATGCGTTGAGTCACAAGAGTCATGTCAATACACTCATGACCAGAGAGTTACCCAAGGAGTTAGCAGAGGATCTTCGCGATCTATGTTTGGAGATTGTTCCGAGAGGCTATGTAGGAACATTGGAGATTCAATCTACTTTTATGGATAAGATTAGAGAAGCTCATAAGAAGGATAAGGAGATTGCCGAGATAAAGGAAAGGATGAGCAAAGGAAAGGCTAAAGGATTTCGTGAGGATGAGCACGATACCTTATGGTTCGAGGACCGCATATATGTGCCAAATGATTAAGAGATCAGGAAGCTGATTTTGCAGGAGGCCCGTGATTCGCCATATTCGATTAACCCGGGAAATACTAAAATGTACCTGGATTTGAAGGATAGTTTCTGGTGGACTAAAATGAAGAAGGATATTGCGGAGTATGTAGCAGTTTGTGATGTATGTCAGAGAGTGAAGGCAGAGCATTAGAAGCCAACAGGATTGCTACAACCATTGCCGATACCTGAATGGAAGTGGGACAAGCTAGGCGTGGATTTTATCACACGATTTCCCAGGACTCGTTCAGGCTATGACTCGATATGGGTTGTAGTCGATCATTTGACGAAAGTAGCTCATTTCATCCCAGTGAAGATATACATGACCAGGATCGTATGTTTGCATGGAGTTTTGAGGACCATTGTATCAGATAGAGGAACCCAGTTTACCTCAAAGTTTTGGAATCAGTTGCATGAAACTTTGGGAACCAGGCTAGAGTTCAGTACAGCTTTTCACCCGCAGACAGATGGACAGACTCAGAGAGTCAATCAGATTTTGGAGGACATGTTGAGAGCTTGTGCGCTAGATTATGGATCTAGTTGGGACGACAATTTGCCTTACGCAGAGTTCTCTTACAACAACAGCTATCAAGCCAGTTTGAAGATGGCCCCTTTCGAAGCATTGTATGGAAGGAGGTGCAGGACACCGTTGTTGTGGGACGAAGTTGGAGACTGGCAGTTGTTTGGACCAGATTTGGTTAAAGAGTCTGAAGAGAAGGTTAAGCTGATTCGCGATAGACTCAAGGTAGCCCAGTCCAGGTAGAAGAGCTATGTGGATTCTAAACGCAAGGAGACAATTTATGAAGTTGGATACAGAGTGTATCTTCGTGTATTACCACTCTGAGGAGTTAAGCACTTTGGAGTTAAGGGAAAGTTAGCACCACGTTTTGTGGGACCATACAAAGTTTTGGAACGTATGGGAGAAGTTGCTTACAAGTTGGAATTTCCCGAAGGATTGTCAGGAGTTCACGATGTGTTCCACGTTTCTCAGTTGAAGAAGTGCCACATAGAGATGGCTAATATCCCTCTGAGAGATACAGTGCCACTGGAAGCGATTCAGTTGGATAGTGACTTGACCTACGAGGAGAAACCAGTCAAGATTCTTGATTTTGCCAGCTGAGTCACACGCAACAAGGTTATCAAGTTTTGTAAGGTTCAGTGGAGCCACCATACTGAGGATGAAGCCACCTGGGAACGAGAGGAAGACCTACGGAAGGATCACCCTCACCTACTTTCTAGCCAACCCGAATCTCGAGGGCGAGATTCATCTTAAGGGGTAGGTTTGTAACATCCCAAATTTTTCAATTTGGAATGTTATGCATTAGATCATCTTTGCATATCATATTTTATTTCATTTTGGCTTGATCCTAGAAATTCTACGCAACTCAAGGACCCACGGAGAGAGTTGAGGATTTTGTTATTTTCATATTTGAGTTTTCTCAAATTTTGAAAAGAGGATCGTTTGAATTTAATTATTTTCTCTTCGAATATTTCTTTTATGAAAATAAAAGAGTGGCGATAGAATGACTTCCCCAAAATAAAGATATATTGGAGATTTAATATTAAAATCAAATAAGAATTTTATTCGGAATTTTATTGCTATTTTATTTGAATTAGGAAAAATATGCGTTTTTCAAAATTGTATTAGAGTCCCAAACAAATGCTCACCTTGTCCAGTAGATTTTTAAAGGACGGTGAAAATTAATTTCAAGATTTTTGGAGTATGTTTAGTATTTCTTTTTTTCGTTTTTCTACGCGGAATTATTTTAAAAAAAAGTTACCGACCTAACCGGGTCGTGTCCGCCTGGACACTGTACCCGACCGGCCCTTTAAAGGCCGAAGGCCTGAGCCGCCAGCCGCCAGCCCCTGCACCCGAAACCCTAGCTCCGACTCGAAACCTGCGCCACCGCCGCCGGACTCGCCGCCGCCGGAACCCGCCGCCGCCAACGCCACCCCTCGCAGCCACGCCGCCGTCGCCGACCCCGCCGTCCGTCGCCGCTGACCACCACCGCCGGACCCGCCACCGCCCTCGCCGGATTCATCGAGGTAGCCGACGCGGCCGTGGTTTTCGTTAGAAAACCGTTGGTTTTTTAAAAACAAACCGTAGTTCTTTTTTTATTTAGATCGGTTTTATTTTTTTCTTCGGTTTAGTTATTTAGCGAACGCCCGTTCGTTTGTTCGTTTTAACGAACGGTTTTTCACAGTTTAACCGCAGACAGCGAACGTTCATTCGTTAGCCTGTTCGTCAGTTGTTCCTTTTCTCGGATTTTTCGCGATTATTTTCGATCGTGATTTCTAATCTGATTTTTGTTTTAGTTTATCTTTTCGCTCGTTTATCAGAATCAGGTGATTCAAGCGCCTAGAGTTTCGTCTCGAAGCCCTCTTTCTGTTTGATCAACTTAAAAAAGTTTTTGCTACTGTAAAAATTGACTTTAGTCCAGATTAGTAATCGAAGCTTGTTTCTTTAGCAGTTTGAGTTTTGTTGCTTCGTTTGTTTTGATTCTTTTTGCAAACCGGAGTTCTTAAGTTGAACTTTCTGGTTAGATCTTCTTATTTGAGTTTTCCCCATGCATTTTTGCTTGATTGCTTATTGTATGATTGTTTGTTTGCGATAGAGTACCCGGAGTGCAAAGCGTGCTACTACGAATCTCTAGGTTTCACGGATCATCAGCAAGGCAAGTAACACTTTGATCATACCTCTTTACTACCCAATTTTATTGCATTAGATCAATCCTCAAACAATTGCATGGTTAGGATCTGATTAAATTGTGGGTTATGGGAAGTAGATGAGGTAGTACCTATTGTCCTATTTATTACCAAACCTATGGGAGTTAGTTCTACGTTGCTTATATTGCTATGCTATGCTCGTAGATGTGGTTTGGGTTTGAGCGTATTCATGACAGATGTGAGTATTGTTAATTAATGGTTAACTTAAGGTGGCAACTTTAATACACATCTGGGTGGATTGAGGCACCTGGGGAAGCCAGTGCTGCCTGTATTTTTGGAAATCCCGGGGTAACGTGTTATTCTCCTATGGACTGCCACCCAGGCTCAAAGGGATCATAAGGTTATTCATGCTAGAAACTTCCATGTGCAGCCACATGCCATTATGGGCTCTGGCATAGTTGAGTAAGTTGTGGGAAACCTTTCCATGATGGGCTAGCAGACGTAGGGGATTGTAGGTGTACATGCCTATCTATCGGTTAAAGGGACCTCTTCGGAAATACTGTGCCTCGGTTATCCGTTTCTCAAACATTATGTAGTGCGAGAAACCCAACGGAGGAGATGGAGTCTTGTGGGGAAAAGTGTGCAAACCTCTGCAGAGTGTACAAACTAATCATGGTTAGCCGTGACCCCGGTTATGGACATCTTGAGTATCTAGTTCTTGGATTATCATGTGGATCTCATCACTCTTAACATAATTTGGTTGGGTTTAATGATGATGCTTGATTGGGATTGAGTTGGGTGAACCTTCTCAATGTTTAACAACCACCATGATAGTTAAATAAAATGTATTCCTTTGTTGTAGGGAAAAATTGGCTTTCCGCAAAACATATTAACCATACAGCCTCCACCAGCCATATATGCATGTAGTGATAGCATTATTTTGTTCATTACTCTCTTGTGTTACATTGCCAGCATATTCCATGTGCTGACCCGTTTTCGGGTTGCAACGTTCATGTTGCAGACTTTTCAGACGACAAGTAAGGTGCTTTAGGTCGCGGTCTTTCACTCAGTGATGCCGTTGGAGTTGATGGACTCATTTTATCTTCCAAGCCTTCCGCTATTATCGTATTAGATGGCCTTAAGCCATATTTATTGTAATAAGTTCTCTTTTGAGACATTCGATGTAATAAGTGTGTGATTGCTACTCTGTTATAAATCCTCAAGTACTGTGCGTGTCAGCATTACAGATTCAGGGATGACACTGATGCACAGAGATCAGACTGTTTGAGGTCTGGTCGCTACATGATGTCTATTACACAACCTTCTTCTTGTAGACGTTGTTGGGCCTCCAAGTCCAGAGGTTTGTAGCACAGTAGCAAATTTCCCTCAGGCGGATGACCTACGGTTTATTAATCTGTAGGAGGCGCAGGATGAAGATGGTCTCTCTCAAGCAACCCTGCAACCAAATAACAAAGAGTCTCTTGTGTCCCCAACACACCCAATACAATGGTAAATTGTATAGGTGCACTATTTCGGCGAAGAGATGGTGAAACAAGTGGTATATGGATAGTAGATAATAGTTCTTGTATCTGTAACTAATGATAAAAGTGAGCGTAAACGGTATTGCAATGATAGGAAACAAGGCCTAGGGTTCATACTTTCGCTAGTGTAAGTTCCCTCAACAATGATAACATAATTGGATCACATAACTATCCCTCAACATGCAAAAAAGAGTCACTCCAAAGTCACTAATAGCGGAGAACGAACGAAGAGATTATGGTAGGGTACAAAACCACCTCAAAGTTATTCTTTCCAATCAATCTGTTGGGTTATTCCTATAAGTGTCACAAACAGCCCTAGAGTTTGTACTAGAATAACACCTTAAGACACAAATCAATCAAAACTCTAATGTCACCTAGATACTCCAATGTCACCGATTATACGATATGCATCACACAATCTCAGATTCATCTATTCAACCAACACAAAGGACCTCAAAGAGTGCCCCAAAGTTCTACCGGAGAATCACGACGAAAACGTGTGCCAACCCCTATGCATTGGTTCATGGGCGGAATCCGCAAGTTGATCACCAAAACATACATCAAGTGAATCACGTGGTATCCCATTGTCACCACAGATACGCACGGCAAGACATACATCAAGTGTTCTCAAATCTTTAAAGACTCAATCTGATAAGATAACTTCAGAGGGGAAACTCAATCCATTACAAGAGAGTAGAGGGGGGAAGAAACATCATAGGATCCAAATATAATAGCAAATCTCACGATACATCAAGATCGTATCACCTCAAGAATATGAGAGAGAGAGATCAAACACATAGCTACTGGTACATACCCTCAGCCCCGAGGGAGAACTACTCCCTCCTCGTCACGGAGAGCACCGGGATGATGAAGATGGCCACCGGAGATGGATTGCCCCCTCCGGCTGGGTGCCGGAACGGGTCTAGATTGGTTTTCGGTGGCTACGAAGGCTTCTGGCGGCGGAACTCCCGATCTATTGTGCTCCCGGATGTTTTTAGGGTATATGGAGATATATAGGCGGAAGAAGTACGTCAGGGGGGACACGAGGGGCTCACGAGGGTGGAGGGCGCGCCCCCCTACCTCGTGGCCTCCTCGCAGATCCCCCGACATGCACTCCAAGTCTTCTGGGCTTCTTTCCTTCCAAAAATGAGTTCCGTGAAGTTTCAGTTCAATTGGACTCCATTTGATTTTCCTTTTCTTTGAAACCCTAAAACAGGGTAAAAAAACAGAAACTGGCACTGGGCTCTGGGTTAATTGGTTAGTCCCTAAAATGATATAAAAGTGTATAATAAAGCCCATACACATTCAAAACAGTAGATAATATAGCATGGAGCAATCAAAAATTATGGATACGTTGGAGACGTATCAGCATCCCCAAGCTTAATTCCTGCTTGTCCTCGAGTAGGTAAATGATAAAAGAAAGAATTTTTGATGTGGAATGCTAGTTGGCATAATTTCAATGTGATTCTTCTTAATTGTGGTATGAATATTCAGATCTGAAAGATTCAAGACAAAAGTTCATATTGACATAAAAATGATAATACTTCAAGCATACTAACTAAGCAATTATGTCTTCTCAAAATAACATGGCCAAAGAAAGTTCATCCCTACAAAATCATATAGTTTAGTCATGTTTCATTTCCGTCACACAAGAATGCTCTCATCATGCACAACCCCGATGACAAGCCAATCAGTTGTTTCATACTTTAGAAATCTCAAACTCATAAACTTTCACGCAATACCTGAGCGCGAGCCATGGATATTGCACTATGGGTGGAATAGGATATAATGAGGGGGGTTATGTTGAGAAGACAAAAAGGAGAAAGTCTCACATCAACGATGCTAATTGATGGGCTATGGAGATGCCCGCTGTCGGTGTACTAGAGTAGGGGTACCCTAGTATCCCGAACTCGTGCACGGGCAGTCGTAGCACCCCGCGGCAAGGCTTGCCGGGTAACCGCCAAGACCCTCCGTGCTTCCTTCGAAGACCATTCAAGAACAAAGTACTCAAGACGAAACCCCGGCAAGAGGAGCTTTCCGGGAAGAAGACAAGACCCCGGCAAGAGGAGCTTGCCGGGAAGGCCGACCCAGGCATACCAAGAAAACCTGCCGCGACGCGCCACGCGTCCCGGCACGGCCCAGTGAGCGACAAGCTCCCGGATGCGACAAGACGACGACCGCGGCGAGGAGTTCGCCACGGGAACCGCCTCTCCGAGCCCGCGCTCCAGCACACCTGCCCACGTGTCGCTCTCCCGAGCACACGTGGCGGGAGGCCGTGCAGCTAGGGGTGCGTGGTGGCGAGCAGGCGCTGACAAGATAACCATCGTGGCAAACAGTGGCGTCCCTAGCGGTCCCTCTTGGTACTGTTTAGGCAACACAGACGGGCATTTAATGCCCTTGTCCCCTGCCGTCAGGGTTAGGTTCGATAACACTGTAGCAGGTAGCTGTGCCTGCTATAGTACCTAGCTGCCCCTACTACGGCACCTTTCCGTTTTTTCCCTTGACCCCCGTTGCTCTATGTCGGTAACCCCTTGAGCATATAAAAGGAGGCCCGAGTGCAACGGGGGAGGAGGACGGCCAGTTCCAACACTCACGCTAGGTCTTGCTAGTCGCCGGTGTGTACTGTAGCACTCGGCGCTCTCGAGCCAGAAATCAATCCAAAACCACAAAGCAGGAGTAGGGTTTTACGCATCCGTGCGGCCCGAACCTGGGTAAATCGACCGCGTGCTTCGCCTCGATCTGCCCCTTCGACCACCCGCTCGCGTGCTCCGCCTCGATCTGCTCTTTGCGCGACCTCCGCCCCCCGCCGAACCAAAAGGGACCCGGCCCGCCGGTCCCATAGGTGCCCGTGGATCAGAAACCCCGACATCTTTGGCGCGCCAGGTAGGGGGAATCGAAGTTGTGTGAACCAGATCCGGCATTCTCGCGGGCTAGATCTTCATCGTCCTCGGATCCGGCGTCCTCGCGGGCTAGATCTTCATCATCTTCATCAAGATGCCGCCGAAGAAGAAAGTTTCGGAGGCAGCTGCTCCGTCCGCGCCGACGGCCAAAGCTAAGTTGCCAAAGTTTGCGCAATTGAATTTTTTAAATTCTAAGCTATCTCCCTTGAACGACCACTCTTTGTATGGGAAACCTGAGCGCGGAGGAGCCAACTCGTGGCTAGCTGCGCCCTTGCGTTGTTTCGAGCTTGCTCAACAACATTGGGTGAGCTGCGGCTAGTTGCTTAACTAGCCCCGCCCTTGCATTGTTTCGAGCCTGCTCAACAACGTAAGTGAGCTGCGACTAGTTGCTTAACTAGCCGCGCCCTTACTTTGCTTCGAGCCCGCTCAACAACTTAAGTGAGCTGCAGCTAGTTGCGACAAGGCTTCCTGCCGGTAGCGGCACCGCCAGCAGGCTGCTGACGTTCCGCACTCAGCGCTCGCGGCTCAGGTGCCTGCGCCGGCGGGTTCCCTAAAAGCGTAGGGCGAAAACATACAAAGGGAGGAATCAAGTAAAGGGAGTAACGTTGCAATCGTTGCCCACGACCAGGCAGCATTACAAAGGTAGCTTGTCGCAGCTCTA
This sequence comes from Triticum urartu, assembly GCF_003073215.2. Lineage (NCBI taxonomy): Eukaryota > Viridiplantae > Streptophyta > Magnoliopsida > Poales > Poaceae > Triticum > Triticum urartu. The sequence goes on from NC_053023.1 coordinate 54,114,465, forward strand.
ACAGATTGTTCCCATGACATGATGGGCAGCGACAAGAAAAGAAGAAATGAGCAAGATGCTCCGGCAAGCCCTAGGGTTTGTTCCGTTGTAGCAGAAGCTCCCGACAAGCTTTGCTCCGGCAAGCTTGCCAGGGAACGTCACGCTCCGGCAGACCCGCAGGTTCTTGCCGTAGAAGCGGACGTTCCCGCAGCCGCAGAATCGCCTTTAGTCCTTATTGTCGAGCCACAAGCTCCAGCATGGGCATAGCGAATCGTCCGCCTCCTTCAGACAGGAGAACTTCCCGAATAGCAAGAAGAAGCGGAAAGAGTAACCCGGCAGTCAAGTATGTACCAGTTTGTCGACAAGACACTGTACAGAAAAAGACTCAACGGTGTGAAATTGAAGCGTATTCACCGGGAAGACGGACAAAAGCTGTTGGCAGAAATGCATGGCAATCAAGTAAACATTTACCCCCGGGTAAGCACTAACGAGCCGCAAGGCTCCATATCTGTATTTTCCCTTCTTTCTTTTTCACAAGGAAGGAAAGGCTCCCTCGCGCACAAGTTTGCCGGGGGGGGGGGGGAGGAGAAGACGATGGTATGGACCAGGCGTCGTTCAAGAGTTTCGCCCTGCCGGGAAGCAAACAACAGAACAGATAAGTTGCCAAAGTTTGAGCAATCAGATTTTTTAAATTTTTTTAAGTTATCTCCCCTGAGCGGCCGCACCTTGTATGGAAAACCTGTGCGCGGAGGAGCCAACTCGTAGCTAGCTGCGCCCTTGCGTTGTTTCGAGCTCGCTCAACAACATTAAGTGAGCTGCGGCTAGTTGCTTAACTAGCCGCGCCCTTGCATTGTTTCGAGCCTGCTCAACAACGTAAGTGAACTGCGACTAGTTGCTTAACTAGCCGCGCCCTTACTTTGCTTCGAGCCCGCTCAGCAACTTAAGTTAGCTGCAGCTAGCTGCGACAAGGTTTCTTGCCAGTAGCAGCACCGCCAGCAGGCTGCTGACGTTCCGCACTCAGCGCTCGCGGCTCAGGTGCCCGCACCGGCAAGTTCCCTAAAAGCGTAGGGTAAAAGCATACAAGGCAAGGAACCAAGTAAAGGGGAATAACATAGCAGTCACTACCCATAAGAAAGTTATATTACAAAGATAGCTCGTCGCGGCGCTAACAGATTGTTTTCATGGCATGATGGGCAGCGACAAGAAAAGGAGAAATGAGCGGCCTAATCGACGCGGTCGCCTTCGACCCGCTTGATCCCGCTCACCCTGTCCACAATGGGTGCGACAAGGGCCTTGAGCTCCTCCAGATCAGCTTCTGGCGGCAAGGACCTGAGGATGTTGGTGAGGCGGAGGCCCGGATTGCGGAAGGCCACCTTCATCAACACCTTCTCGAGGGCTCCCGCGCAGATCTCGCGCGACTCGTCAGCTAGTTGCTTGGGGATCTTCTCTCGGAGTCGCTGAAGGGCCATCGCCACGCCCTTGAGGAACAGAGTGAGCTTGGCGCTAGGTTGGAGGTTCTCGTCGGAGGAGTACCCGAGGTCCTCCATCCCCAGCTGCGCCAGCTCCTTATCGATGTCCCCGGCGGCGTTCACGAGGCTCTCCGTCCAGTGCTCCACCGTATCCCTAAAGGTGTTTTGGGTGGTGGCAGCACTCTCCAGCAACGCCTTGTCGGCTTCGATCTCCTTCTTTAGGGTCGCCTCCCGCTCCTTGGCGCCGTCCAGCGCCTTGGTCAAAGCGGCTAGCTTCAACTCAAGATCCGTGTTGGAGGCCTTGGCGACGCTGAGCTCCTGGGCTTTCTCGGAGAGATCGGCCTCCAGCCGCGCCATCTTCGTCTTCAACTCCTCCTTGGCGGCCTCGGCGGCGGCGGCAGCGTCCTCCGCTTGCTTGAGGGCTCCGCCAAGCTTTTCCTCGCGCACGGCAAGCTCCTCCTCGTGAGCGTCGAGGTTGACCTTCCGCTGCGCCAGCTCGCCCTCCTCCGCGGCTAGCTTCGCAACGGCAAGTCGCTGCAGCTCTTCGGCTTCGGCCTTCTCGAGGAGAAAGGCCTTCCGCGCTTCAGCGAGCTGCTCCCGCTCCTCCGCCAGGGATCGGACGGCTTCCCGGTGGAAACCCCCGAGCTCCTCCGCGCGCTTTTCGATGTCCGCTCCCACCTTCGCGACAAGCGCCTCGCGGGACTCCAGCTTGGCTTGTCGCGCGCGGTAGAGCGACATCAACCTGCGCAGCAGCCGCTCTTCTTCGGGCTCGTTGCTGCTGCTGCTTGGCGCGTCGGCCAGCTTCAGTCCCGCGGAGGCGAGCACTTCTCCGTTGAAAACCTCCCCCTCGATCGGCGCCCTGGAGCTTGATGCCCAGGGGAGGTTGATGAAGATGCCTTCGCCGGCTTTCAAGTAAACGCCTGGCTGGGGCTCCTCCGTGCTTGGCGCAGCGGCTTCGGCGGACGGGCCGGCGGTCGGTGCAGCGCCTGGCGCTCCTGCGGCCTCTGGGCCGTCAGTACGATCGCCAGATCCCTCGCCGGTCGCCGCGGCGCCAGCCTTGGCGGCCTCGGCGCCGACGGGATCACCCGCGCCGACTACGTCCTCGGCGGCGACCTCGGTCTCCACCTGCTCCGCAGCGGATGGACCTGACGGCCGGAAAAGGGGAGAAGAATCAAACAGAGTCCAGCAGAAACTCATAAAGATCAAGAAAAGAAGGATCCAAGGGAAATTTCGAAGCAAGGGGAGTACCTGCGCCAGGCTCTGCAGTCGTGTTCTTCGTCGTCGGGGGGCCGCTGATGCTGTCCCTCGCCGGAGAACCCTCCCTTGCCGGAAGCTTCTCCCTCACCGGGGAGCCTTCCCTGGCCGGAGAGTTCTCCCTTGCCGGGGAATTCTCCCTTGGCTCCTCGTGGGGCTGCTCGGCTCCTACACAAGTCGACAAGCATATATCAGCAAAGACAAGTACCCAAGCGCGCCTCGCAGCAGAAAGTAAATCACACACTTACGCTGGGGGCTGCCACGGAGGAAAGTCGCCAGCTCCGGCAAGGTTATCTCGGGCGCGCCACCTGTTGTCGCAGTGGGCTCGTCCTTGATGGTGATCGCCGGGGCCTTAGCTCTCTTTGCCGCTCGCTGGGCCAGAGTCCTAAAGAGGAACAGATTCAGGGAAAGGCAAGTGAGAAACAAGACCAATAGCAAGAGTTGGAGAAAAGCAAGTACAACAAGAGAAGCTTACTCTCCCTCTTCTTCCTCGTCGGAGCTTAACGCGGAGAAGTCGAAGCCTGGCCCGCGCCCGGCGCGAGGAGGCGGAGGAGAAGCTTCCCTTGGCCGCTTGGCGGGAGCAGTGACGGCGGTCCGAGACGACCCCGCTCCGGCCGTTGGCGCGGCGTGAGTGGCGGCAGGGACTGCAGCGGTGGTCCCGCTAGACTCCGCTCCAGTTGCCGTCGTGGCATGAGGCGCTCCCGCGGCAACGGTGTTTGCCGTGGTCGAGCGTGTCACGCGACGTGGCGACTGTTGGCCCGCTTGCCGCTCCGCCGCATCACCAACCTTACAGAGGCGCCTTCTTGGTGGGGATGGAGGCTCTGCCTCTGGTGGGCCGGCTGAAGACGAGGAGGAAGAAGAGTCGATTTGCAACGAGCCGCTCATGTCCTTGGCGGGCTCGCTCGGCTCGGCGCCACGCTCGGCAAGCTCCTTCTTGCCGGCAGGCTCCCCTCGCTCGGCACGGCTCGCCACTTCTGCTGCGTCCGCCTCCGCCGTGGTGAACCCGAAATTGCCCGCGGCTGCGGCTGCCGCCGCCTCCTCCAGCCTGGTGGCGATGCGCGCCATCTCCGCGTCAGTGGTGTCGCGGGTGAGGCCGTCCTTCTCGTCGGGGCGGACTGCCACTTCCACCAAGTCGTCGAAGAACTGCTGCACGACCTCGTCGGCAGGCTCCCGCCAAGTCGGCACAATCCCGTGCGAGTCACACTCCGGCATCATTGCACGGATGCGGTCGAGCGCGGAATTGTTGCGCAAAGGCACGACGCCCCCCGGCAACCTGAACACCTCGGGATGCTGGGGGTCATACTTGAACAACTCCTGCAGCATCGCGTTGAGCTCCAGGACTGTGAAGTTGTAGTTGAGGCCCGGCCACAGCCTCATGATATCTGCCGCGTTCTTGAACTCCCAAGTGGGCCTCCCTCGTTCCTGCAGGGGGGCGATGCGGCGGCGAAGGAAGTCTGCGCCAACAGCGCCGACAGTAAGCCCGGCGAGCCTGAGGCGCAGGATCCTAGTGGCAGCAATTCTCAGCCTGTCGTCCTCCTGGGCCAGGTCGCTCCAATCACCGCCGCGTACTACTGGGATTTGGCGCCGGGTGGTGAATGGCTGCAGATCTTCTTCGACAATCCAACACTAGTCCGCTCTCCACTCCTCCCACTTGCCATGGAGCTCTCCCTCTAGATAGGCCTCCTTCTTGCCGGCCCTTGAGATCCAGGCGATTCCGCCGGATAGGGGTTCCCCCCTCTCTACTCGGGGGATGAAGAAATGGCGGAAGAGGGCTACGTTGGGAAGAACTCTGACAAAGTTTTCGCACAAATGTGCGAAAACTGCCATTGTCAGTACGACGTTGGGGGTGAAGTCAAGGAGATGGAATCCATAGGTGTTCATGATGTCGCAGAAGAAATTAGAGAAAGGCGGGCAGAGCCCGCAATAGAAGAACAACGCGAAGAAGGGGTATCCATTCGGAGCCTCCTTCCAAGCGGCGGCGGGGAGTACCTTGGTGCGTGGATGCGCGCGCGTCTCCGCCGACCAGAACAGAGAGTAGTCCTCCCTCAGCTCCTTCGCGCCAAGCCTGGGGGGGAAAACGGACCGCTTCTTCCGCAGCGCCGCGAGCCGCTGCGCCTCGGTCGTCTTCACGGCCTTCCCCTTGTCGGCTTTTGGAGCCATGGCGGAAGCAGTGGAAGAGGTCGACGGCGTTGGTGGTGCTAATGGCGATGGGGGGCGGAGCGCTGCTCTCTCTCTCTCTCAGCTTTGGGGAGGCGGGGGAGCGGCGGAGGTTTCTGAGATTGGGAACGGCAATGGGCGAGTGGCCCAACTGCCCCTGTTTCCCCTGCCCTTAAAGGGGGAGGGGGGCGGACGTTCCGCATTTCGAGAGTAGAAACCCCCACGACCTCCCCCACGACGCCGCATTCAACGCGTGCCGTTCGGGGAGGGCGCGGTGGATACGGAGGGAGATTCGGTGTGACCTAGGTCGCGCGTGCCCGTGCACTGTTTAGGGCCTGGCCCAGCAGCGCTTGGCACCGTGTCTGGCCCAGGCCCGGGGGCTCCTATCGGTGTACTAGAGTAGGGGTACCCTAGTGTCCCGAACTCGTGCACGGGCAGTCGTAGCACCCCGCGGCAAGGCTTGCCGGGTGACCGCCAAGACCCTCCGTGCTTCCTTCGAAGACCATTCAAGAACAAAGTACTCAAGACGAAACCCCGGCAAGAGGAGCTTGCCGGGAAGAAGACAAGACCCCGACAAGAGGAGCTTGCCGGGAAGGCCGACCCAGGCATACCAAGAAAACCTGCCGCGACGCGCCACGCGTCCCGGCACGGCCCGGTGAGCGACAAGCTCCCGGATGCGACAAGACGACGGCCGCGGCGAGGAGTTCGCCGCGGGAACCGCCTCTCCGAGCCCGCGCTCCAGCACACCCGCCCACGTGTCGCTCTCCCGAGCACACGTGGCGGGAGGCCGTGTAGCTAGGGGTGCGTGGTGGCGAGCAGGCGCTGATAAGATAACCATCGTGGCAAACGGTGGCGTCCCTAGCGGTCCCTCTTGGTACTGTTTAGGCGACACAGACGGGCATTTAATGCCCTTGTCCCCTGCCGTCAGGGTTAGGTTCGATAACACTGTAGCAGGTAGCTGTGCCTGCTACAGTACCTAGCTGCCCCTACTACGGCACCTTTCCGTTTTTGCCCTTGACCCCCGTTGCTCTATGTCGGTAACCCCTTGAGCATATAAAAGGAGGCCCGAGTGCAATGGGGGAGGAGGACGGCCAGTTCCAACACTCACGCTAGGTCTTGCTAGTCGCCGGTGTGTACTTTAGCACTCGGCGCTCTCGAGCCAGAAATCAATCCATAACCACAAAGCAGGAGTAGGGTTTTACGCATCCGTGCGGCCTGAACCTGGGTAAATCGACCGCGTGCTTCGCCTCGATCTGCCCTTTCGACCACCCGCTCGCGTGCTCCACCTCGATTTGCTCTTTGCGTGACCTCCGCCCCCCGCCGAACTGAAAGTGACCCGGCCCGCCGGTCCCATAGGTGCCCGTGGATCAGAAACGTAAAACCCGTCCGGCCCGAACCTGGGTAAATCGACCGCGTGCTTCGCCTCGATCTGCCCCTTCGACCACCCGCTCGCGTGCTCTGCCTCGATCTGCTCTTTGCGCGACCTCCGCCCCCCGCCGAACCGAAAGGGACCCGGCCCGCCGGTCCCATAGGTGCCCGTGGATCAGAAACCCCGGCACCCGCCGATTGATGTTAATGCAAGGAGTAGGGATTGCCATGCAACAGATGCACTAGAGCTATAAATGTATGAAAGCTCAACAAAAGAAACTAGTGGGTGTGCATCCAACTTGCTTGCTCACGAAGACCTAGGGCACTTGAGGAGGCCCATTGTTGGAATATACAAGCCAAGTTCTATAATGAAAAATTCCCACTAGTATATGAAAGTGATAACATGAGAGACTCTCTACTATGAAGATCATGGTGCTACTTTGAAGCACAAGTGTGGTAAAAGGATAGTAACATTGTCCCTTCTCTCTTTTTCTCTCATTTTTTAGGCCTTTTCTTTTTTATGGCCTTTTTTTGGGCCTTCTCTTTTTTTATTTTTTATGGCCTTTATTTTTTATTCCTCACTTGGGACAATGCTCTAATAATGATGATCATCACACTTCTATTTATTTACAACTCAATGATTACAACTCGATACTAGAACAAGGATGAATCTATATGAATGCCTCCGGTGGTGTACCGGGATATGCAATGAACCAAGAGTGACATGTATGAAAGAATTATGAACGGTGGCTTTGCCACAAATAATATGTCAACTACATGATCATGCTAAGCAATATGACAATGATGAATGTGTCATGATGAACGGAATGATGGAAAGTTGCATGGCAATATCTCTCGGAATGGCTATGGAAATGCCATAATAGGTAGGTATGGTGGCTGTTTTGAGGAAGATATAAGGAGGTTTATGTGTGACAGAGCATATCATATCACAGGGTTTAGATGCACCGGCGAAGTTTGCACCAACTCTCAATGTGAGAAAGGGCAATGCACAGTACCGAAGAGGCTAGCAAGGATGGAAGGGTGAGAGTGCGTATAATCCATGGACTCAACATTAGTCATAAAGAACTCACATACTTACTGCAAAAATCTACAAGTCATCAAAAACCTCGGCACAACGTGCATGCTCCTAGGGGGATAGATTGGTAGGAAAAGACCATCGCTCGTCCCCGACCGCCACTCATAAGGAAGACAATCAAATAACACCTCATGTTTCAAATTTGTTATATAACGTTTACCATACGTGCATGCTACGGGACTTGCAAACTTCAACACAATCACTTCTCAAATTCGCAACTACTCAACTAGCACAACTTTGATATTATTACGTCCATATCTCAAAACAATCATCAAGCATCAAACTTCTCTTAGTATTCAACACACTCATAAGAAAGTTTTACTAATCTTGAATACCTAGCATATTAGGATTTTAAGAAAATTACCATGCTATTAATGCTCTCAAAATAATCTAAGTGAAGCATGAGAGTTCATATATTTCTTCAAAATAAAACTACCACCATGCTCTAAAAGATATAAGTGAAGCACTAGAGCAAACGACAAACTACTTCGAAAGATATAAGTGAAGATCAATGAGTAGTTGAATAATTATGCAACTATGTGAAGACTCTCTAACATTTAAGAATTTCTAGTCTTGGTATTTTATTCAAACAGCAAGCAAAGCAAAATAAAATGATATTCTAAGAATGGCAAACATCATGTGAAGAAGCAAAAACTTAGGATCAACCGATACTAACCGATAGTTGTTGAAGAAGAAAGGTGGGATGCCAACCGGGGCATCCCCAAGCTTAGATGCTTGAGACTTCTTGAAATATTATCTTGGGATGCCTTGGGCATCCCCAAGCTTGAGCTTTTGTGTCTCCTTAATTCCTCTCATATCACGGTCTCCCTAAATCTCAAAAGCTTCATCCACACAAAACTCAACAAGGACTCGTGAGATAAGTTAGTATAAACCATTGCCAAAACCTTATCATACTCTACTGTAGTAAATCACTAAAATTATTATTCAACATTGAATACTAAATGCCTCTTCATATTTAATAGTCCTATCCTCAAATAGAATCATTAAAGAAGCAAACATATACAAACAATGCAAACATAACAGCAATCTGCCTAAGTAGGATAGTCTGTAAAGAATACTGCAACATACATACTTCCCTAGCTCCAAAAATTATGAAAGAAAATTCCCACTGTAGTAAATTTATCAGAGCTTAATATGCAAAAGTTTTCAACATTTTATCACATTCTTAATTTTCTAGGGAATTATTGCAACAGCGGAAACTTTCTGTTTTCAAACAGCAACATGTATACTTGTAACATAGGCATAGTAAAGGCTATCAATGCCACTTTTATTGAAATAAAAGATGCAAAACATTGTTCTAAATAACAGCAATCAAATACTAACAAAATAAATTGACACTCCAAGCAAAACACATATCATGTGGCGAATAAAAATATAGCTCCAAGTAAAGTTACCGATGAACGAAGACGAAAGAGGGGATGCCTTCCGGGGCATCCCCAAGCTTAGGCTCTTGGTTGTCCTTGAATATTACCTTGGGGTGCCTTGGGAATACCCAAGCTTAGTCTCTTGCCACTCTTATTCCATAGTCCATCGAATCCTTACCCAAAACTTGAAAACTTCACAACACAAAACATAACAGAAAACTCGTAAGCTCCGTTAGTATAAGAAAATAAATCACCACTTCAAGGTACTGTAATGAACTCATTATTTATTTATATTGGTGTTAAACCTACTGTATTACAACTTCTCTATGGTTTATAAACTATTTTACTAGCCATAGATTCATCAAAATAAGCAAACAACACACGAAAAAACAGAATCTGTCAAAAACAGAACAGTCTGTAGTAATCTGGATCAAACGTATACTTCTGGAACTCATAAAATTCTGAAATAAATTTCTAGACCTGAGGAATTTGTCTATTAATCATCTGCAAAAAGAATTAACTAAATAGCACTCTCTAAAGTTTTTGTTTTTTATAGCATGATCGCAAAGACTTTCCCCAAGTCTTCCCAACGGTTCTACTTGGCACAAACACTAATTAAACACATAAAACCACATCTAAATAGAGGCTAGATGAATTATTTATTACTAAACAGGAACAAAAAGCAAGGAACAAGAATAAAATTGGGTCGCCTCCCAACAAGCGCTATCGTTTAACGCCCCTAGCTAGGCATGATGATTTCAATGATGCTCACATAAAGGATAAGAATTGAAACATAAAGAGAGCAGCATGAAGAATATGACTAGCACATTTAAGTCTAACATACTTTATATGCATAGGGAATTTGTGAGCAAACAACTTGTGGGAACAAGAATCAACTTGCATAGGAAGGTAAAACAAGCATAACTTCAAAATCTTAAGCACATAGAGAGGAAACTTGATATTATTGCAATTCCTACAAGCATATGTACCTACTTCATAATAATTTTCAGTAGCATCATGAATGAATTCAACAATACAACCAGCACCTAAAGAATTCTTTTCATGATCTACAAGCATAGAAAATTTACTACTCTCCACATAAGCAAAATTCTTCTCCTGAATAATAGTGGGAGGAAACTCAACAAAATAACTATCATGTGAGGCATAATCCAATTGAAAGATAAAATCATGATAACAAGTTTCATGGATATCATTATTCTTTATAGCATACAAGTCATCACAATAATCATTATAGATAGCAACTTTGTTCTCATAATCAATTGGAACTTCTTCCGAAATAGTGGATTCATCACAAAATAAAGTCATGACCTCTCCAAATCCACTTTCATCAATATAATCATCATAAATAGGAGGCATGATTTCATCATAATAAATTTGCTCATCAAAACTTGGGGGACAAAAAATATCATCTTCATCAAACATAGCTTCCCCAAGCTTATGGCTTGCATATCATTAGCATCATGGATATTCAAGGAATTCATACTAACAACATTGCAATCATGCTCATCATTCAAATATTTAGTGCCAAACATTCTAATGCATTCTTCTTCTAGCTCTTGAGCACAATTATCGGAATCCTTATTTTCATGATAGATATTAAAAAGATGAAGCATATGAGGCAATCTTAATTCCGTTTTTTTATATTTTCTTTTATAGACTAAATTAGTGATAAAACAAGAAACTAAAAGACTCGATTGCAAGATCTAAAGATATACCTTCAAGCACTCACCTCCCCGGCAATGGCGCCAGAAAAGAGCTTGATGTCTACTACACAACCTTCTACTTGTAGACGTTGTTGGGCCTCCAAGTGCAGAGGTTTGTAGGACAGTAGCAAATTTCCCTGAAGTGGATGACCTAAGGTTTATCAATTCGTAGGAGGTGTAGGATGAAGATGGTCTCTCTCAAGCAACCCTGCAACCAAATAACAAAGAGTCTCTTGTGTCCCCAACACACCCAATACAATGGTAAATTGTATAGGTGCACTAGTTCGGCGAAGAGATGGTGAAACAAGTGGTATATGGATAGTAGATAATAGTTTTTGTAATCTGAAAATATAAAAACAGCAAGGTAACTAATGATAAAAGTGAGCGTAAACGGTATTGCAATGATAGGAAACAAGGCATAGGGTTCATACTTTCGCTAGTGTAAGTTCCCTCAACAATGATAACATAATTGGATCACATAACTATCCCTCGACATGCAACAAAGAGTCACTCCAAAGTCACTAATAGCGGAGAAGGAACGAAGAGATTATGGTAGGGTACGAAATCACCTCAAAGTTATTCTTTCCAATCAATCCATTGGGTTATTCCTATAAGTGTCACAAATAGCCCTAGAGTTCGTACTAGAATAACACCTTAAGACACAAATCAATCAAAACCCTAATGTCACCTAGATACTCCAATGTCACCTCAAGTATCCATGGGTATGATTATACGATATGCATCACACAATCTCAGATTCATCTATTCAACCAACACAAAGGACCTCAAAGAGTGCCCCAACTTTCTACCGAAGAATCACGATGAAAACGTGTGCCAACCCCTATGCATAGGTTCATGGGCGGAACCCGCAAGTTGATCACCAAAACATACGTCAAGTGAATCACGTGGTATCCCATTGTCACCACAGATACGCACGGCAAGACATACATCAAGTGTTCTCAAATATTTAAAGACTCAATCCGATAAGATTACTTCAAAGTGGAAACTCAATGCATTACAAGAGAGTAGAGGGGGAAGAAACATCATAGGATCCAAATATAATAGCAAAGCTCGCGATACATCAAGATCGTATCACCTCAAGAACACGAGAGAGAGAGAGATCAAACACATAGCTACTGGTACATACCCTCAGCCCCGAGGGAGAACTACTCCCTCCTCGTCATGGAGAGCACCGGGATGATGAAGATGTCCACCGGAGAAGGATTGCCCCCTCCGGCAGGGTGCCGGAACGGGTCTAGATTGGCTTTCGATGGCTACGGAGGCTTCTGGTGGTGGAACTCCCGATCTATTGTGCTCCCGGATGTTTTTAGGGTTTATGGAGATATATAGGCGGAAGAAGTACGTCAGGGGGGCCACGAGGGTGGAGGGCGCTCCCAGGGGGTGGGCGCGCCCCCTGCTTCGTGACCTCCTCGCAGATCCCCCGACATGCACTCCAAGTCTTCTGGGCTTCTTTCCTTCCAAAAATGAGTTCCGTGATGTTTCAGGTCAATTGGACTCCGTTTGATTATCCTTTTATTCAAAACCCTAAAACAGGGTAAAAACAGAAACTGGCACTGGGCTCTGGGTTAATTGGTTAGTCCCAAAAATGATATAAAAGTGTACAATAAAGCCCATAAACATTCAAAACAGTAGATAATATAGCATGGATCAATAAAAAAATTATAGATACGTTGGAGACGTATCACTACAGCATGACATCTTTTGTCCTACCCTCCCCTGGCAGCGGGGTCCTATTGGAAACTAAGGGTTATTAAGGCCTCCTTTTAATGAGTACCGGACCAAAGCATTAACACTTAGTGAATACATGAACTCCTCAAACTACGGTCATCACCGGTAAGTATCCCGATTATTGTCACTTCGGGGTTAACGGATCATAACACATAATAGGTGACTATAGACTTGCAAGATAGGATCAAGAACTCACATATATTCATGAAAACATAATAGGTTTAGATCTGAAATCATGGCACTCGGGCCCTAGTGACAAGCATTAAGCATAGCAAAGTCATAGCAACATCAATCTCAGAACATAATGGATAATAGGGATCAAACCCTAACAAAACTAACTCGATTACATGATAAATCTCATCCAACCCATCACTATCCAGCAAGTCTACAATGGAATTACTCAGGCACAGCGGTGAGCATCATGAAATTAGTGATGGAGGAAGGTTGATGATGACGATGGTGACGCATTCCCCTCTCCGGAGCCCCGAATAGACTCCAGATCAGCCCTCCCGAGAGAGATTAGGGCTTGGCGGTGGCTTCGTATCGTAAAACGCGATGAATCCTTCTCTCTGATTTTTTTCTCCCCGAACACGAATATATAGAGTTGGAGTTGAGCTCGGAGGAGCACCAGGGGGCCCACGAGGCAAGGGCGTGCCCAGGGGGTAGGCGCGCCCCCACCCTCGTGGACAGGGTGTGGGCCCCTTGGCCTTCATTCTTTCGCCGGTATTTTTTATATATTCCAAAAATATTCTCCATTGATTTTCAGGTCATTGCAAGAACTTTTATTTCTGCACAAAAATAACACCATGGCAATTCTGCTGAAAACAGCGTCTGTCCGGGTTAGTTCCATTCAAATCATGCAAGTTAGAGTCCAAAACAAGGGCAAAAGTGTTTGGAAAAGTAGATACGATGGAGACGTATCAACTCCCCCAAGCTTAAACCTTTGCTTGTCCTCAAGCAATTCAGTTGATAAACTGAAAGTGATAAATAAAAACTTTTACAAACTCTGTTTGCTCTTGTTGTTGTAAATATGTAAAGCCAGCATTCATGTTTTCATCAAAGATTATGAACTAACCATATTCACAATAACATTAGGTCTCATGTTTACTCATATCAATGGCATAATCAACTAGCGAGCAATAATAATAAATCTCGAATGACAACACTTTCTCAAAACAATCATAATATGATATAACGAGATGGTATCTCGCTAGCCCTTTCTGAGACCACAAAACATAAATGCAGAGCACCCCTGAAGATCAAGGGTTGACTGGAAATTGTAATTCATGGTAAAAGTGATCCAGTCATACTCAATGTAAACTAATAATAATACATGCAAATGACAGCGGTGTTCTCCAACTGGTGCTTTTTAATAAGAGGATGATGACTCAACATAAAAGTAAATGGATAAGCCCTTTGCAAAGGGAAGCAGGGATTTGTAGAGGTGCCAGAGCTCGGTTTTGAAATAGAGATGAATAATATTTTGAGAGGTATACTTTCATTGTCAACATAACAACCGAGAGATCTCAATATCTTCCATGCTACACACATTATAGGCGGTTCCCAAGCAGAATGGTAAATTTTATACTCCCCCACCACCAACAAGCATCAATCCATGGCTTGCCCGAAACAATGGGTGCCTCCAACTAACAACAATCCTGGGGGAGTTTTGTTTGCAATTATTTTGATTTGATTTGAGCATGGGACTGGGCATCCCGGTGACCAGCCATTTTCTCGTGAGTGAGGAGCGGAGTCCACTCCACTTGAGAATAACCTGCCTAGCATGGAAGATACAGACAACCCTAGTTGATACATGAGCTATTCGAGCATACAAAACAAAATTTTTATTTGAAGGTTTAGAGTTTGGCACATACAAATTTACTTGGAACGGCAGGTAGATGCCGCATATAGGAAGGTATGGTGGACTCATATGGAACAACTTTGGGGTTTCTGGAATTGGGTGCACAAGCAGTATTCCCGCTTAGTACAAGTGAAGGCTAGAAAGAGACTGGGACGCGACCAACAAGAGAGCGACAACAGTCATGAACATGCATTAAAATTAATCAACACTAAATGCAAGCATGAGTAGGATATAAATCACCATTGTAGCGACCCGACCTCAGACGGTCAAGTCGCTATGTATCTGTGCCATCCCTGGATTGGTATGCTGGCACACATAGTACATCAATGTATATATCAAAGTGCAATCACATGTATAAATAACGTAAAACTGATATATACCTCATAAGTCTCAGCGGAAACAAATAATCGGGTGTGGAGTCCCATCAACGCCATCGGCAGGTTGAGTGTAGACCGTAACCCTGTACCGTACTCTTACTCGTCGGAAGGAACATATATGCAACATGAGACGTTGCAGCTGTGTAGGTCAGTACATTGAATGTACCGGCAAGATCACAATATGAGGAAAGCAGATGATAAAACTATTCTATATGCAATATGGCTTTGTGGCTCTGTGTCTGATGTTTTTGCATAAAAGCTGGTTTTATTTTCCCTACAACAAAGGAATATCAGGAGTCTATACTACGGAGTTTTCTGTCATGACATGGTTCCGCCAACCGATGTCCCATACCCAAATCATCATAAGTTGCCCACAATTAAACTATCAGTCCGGTGTTGAGAGTTCCGAGATAGATCCAAGTCCAGAGGCTCAAATTGTCCGTAACCGGGGACACGGCTAATCGATTAGGTTTTAACCCTCTACAGAGGTTTGTACACTTTACCCGCAAGATTCGATCCCTCTTTTGCGTTCTCGCACTTCAGGGTGTTTGAGAACAAGATGACCGAAACATGGTCTTCCAAAGAGTTCCTCTGACCACTGTCCGGTGCTCATCCAATCCTACCGTAGTTCTACATCTGCTAGCACCGTCCCAGCCAAAGTCACCACTAAGGTCAACCAAGCCAGAGCCCATAGTGACTTGCGGTTGTACAGGTAAGCTTCCGAGCATGAAGTTTTCTTCCGTCTCTTTGAGTCTGGGTGAAGCTTTCTGCAAGATGTCATGGCGCTTCTCCATGCATCCCGGCCAACCACTGGTTTCTCCAGGGTGCCCGTCAATCGTCCTTCACCCAGTAGTGTGTATTGAATTCTTGTCTCGATTCTCGAAATCTTGAGGAGTCCTGAAGATGCAGTCCTTGCAGATGCCATCATGAAGTTGTCATCGTTGACGTAAAGTCCTTCATTCTCACACCACTCCCGAGCACTCATACCAAACCCCGTCTACTACAGCGTAGCATTAAAACTATATACGTCCTGGGCTTGGTAACAGGGGGTGGGTTCCTACCTCATGCATTCTACCCAACTACAAGAATCAATATCACTACTGGAGAAGTTGTTGCAAGGATGACACTAAATGCAATAAAAATATAGGTATGAAAAAAATGGTCAAAGTGAACTTGCCTGGTAGGTTGATGAAGATAACAACGCTCTCGAAACTAACTTGATAGGACTATTCGCATCTCTCCGATGAAATATATAATAACAAACATGTCATTCACATAAGCAAGCATTCTAGCAAGCAAATCTAACAATCAAAAGAAAACCCAATAAGAAAACCCAACACAAAACAAATAGCACATCGAAAGAACCAATAGGGGAAAACTATAAAGAACCTACTAGGAAGACCTTTTGCCTTAACTACAAAAATAGTTTTGTCCTAAGAAAAACTTAACAAAGAAAATACTAAACTAATAAATAAACTGAAAATAAAAAGTAAAACAACTAAGTTAACAAAAAGTATTTTTCATAAAACTTCATTTGCAAAAAGAAACAAATAAAAATCTTTTATAAAACTCTAACTATGACCTATACAAGTTTCCAAACAAAACAGTAGCAAAAATAATCAATCAAAAATATTTAATAAAACTCAAGATACGGACAAAATAGTGATTTGAAAAAATTTCATCAAACTCAGATTTACACTACTCAATTTGAAATCCAATGGTACAAACAGAAACTTCAAAATTTTTTGAATCTAATGCAAAGAGAATCAATCAATTTGGATCTAAAACATAAAAGTTATAAGCAATATAAAATCAGAACTATTCTGATTCTAAAACAGAAACGAAAATAACAAAAAAAAACTAACGGGCGCTACGGGGTGTGCGAGCTGAAACTAAACAGCGCGCATGCGTTTAATAGGCTAATATAGGTCTACGGCTAAACAGACTAAACCGATCGGGCCGGTCTAACTAAACCAGGAACTAAACCCGAAAAAGACCGACTAAAATCGATCTAAACAAATAAACCTAACTGTTCACGGGATCTAATCTACACCTTTAGATTAAGATCGAACGGGGAGGGGAGAAGGAGAGCTCACATCGGTGGCGGTGGAACTCCGGCGACGGCGGTAGTGGCTGTGGTCGATGGTGGTGATGCTCCCGTGGTTGTCCGCGTCGGGGAAGAGCACCAGACGACAAGGCGCTGGATGGCGAGCTCGGCGGTGGTCGGTAGCGGCTTTGGAGACGACGGAGTCGAACGGCGGTGAGGTCGAGGCGGAGATGGCGTCGGGTGGTCGACGTTGGTGGTGTTCCGGTGGGTTTTGGGCGAGGGCGAGGGCACGGGGAGGTGCGGACGAGCGAGGGGGTTTCGGTGGTGGGTTCGGACAGCGATGAGGTGGTCGTAGTGGAGAGCTAGGGCGATAATGGTGCACGGCGGCGCTCGGGTTCCGGCGAGGGATTGCAGGCGATGGAGAGGGGTTCGGGGCGGCTTCAGTGCGGAAACGGACGAGGAGTAGGGGTATATATAGGGGAGGGGTTCCTTGGTGGAGGGGGCGAATCGGGGGAGGATCCCGCGATCTCCGGGATACGGCGGCGGCGGCGCGATCTTGCTGCGACGGTTGCGTGCGGAGGAGGAAGAAGACGACGGGGTCCACCGGTCAGCGAGAGAGAGAGGGAAGAGTTCGATCGGGCGACCGGTCGCGAGGGGATTCAGGTGAGAGCGCGGCTAGGCTGCGGTTGTGGCTCACTGTTGGGCCGCGCCGGGTGCCTGGCTGGGCCGGTTGGCTTGGCCGGTTGGCCTGGCCAGCTCCGGGGTTCTTTTCCTTTTTTTGAAATAAGGCAGAGGAAAAAGAAACTAAAATAAGATAAATCTATAATATTTTTATATAGTACATATATATATCAAAATGTTCATAAAAAGAAATCCTAAAAGATGAACATATTTTCATCTACAAATAAAATTCAAAAATAATAATAATAAACCAAACAGTGCTACTATTGCATTAAAACCCAACAAAAATCATTTGTAAAATACCAACATGATTTCAAATTTATTTTCTCCTAATTTTCAACTGTAGGGAATCATTTTACCCTTATTTCCATTTATTTAATTTCAGGAGAAAAATAATTTGATTAAAAGTCAAATAACTCCTAAATGGTTTTGAATTTGAATTTCAAACCACTTCCAACTCTATTTCATATAATTTGAAGAAGTCATTTTATCTTCTTTCATGAAAATCATTGAGTTTCATAAATCTTCTGAATTTGAAATATGTCTAAAAGGAATTCAAATCTTTTCAAAACCCTTTTCATTTTAAATGGAAGAAGTCATATTTTTTTCACTCTAGGGTTTTGTGGTGAAATAAAATTTGAATTCATTGAGAATCAAAAATGCAAAGTGAAAGTCTGGGAAAGTCATTTCATTCCCTCTCATTCAACTTTTCAAAAAGTTTCAAATTCCACTCAGTTTCACACAATCAATCACTCACAATCAAACAAATAAATCAAAGCTATTTATTTAATATAACATTCCAAAAGTTAGAATTTTGGGATGTTACAAACCTACCACACTTAAAATGAATCTCGTCGTCGAGATTCGAAGAGGCTAGCAAGAAAAGGTTAGGGTTTGGGGGTCTTCTAGCAAATATTTTGGTCGGAAGGGTCTAGTGTGCTACCACACTTAAAAGCATGGGTATGGTTCAGACAAAACTCATGTACTCCATCCTTTGGGTTGATGGTGTCGGTCTTCTCATATTCCTTGGAATAACTCTTTCACTGGTGCTCTCCCAGTAGGGCATGACCTTTTTCTCACAATCTTGTGTCCTCTCAATCCTGGTGAGGTTCTTCCGAAGAGTGGGTCTTCGAATATGACATGTCTGTCGTCAATACTAAGAAACTATCGGAACCTCCTGGCGGTCAACAATTTATGGATTCTCCTGCAGGAAAAAATGGCCGAGGTTGAATCTCACCGTATATCCTACAATTGGCATCGGTTGCCTGTAAAGGGTTCCATCATCCTACCATTCTATGGTTTTATGGCTTGACGTGTTGACAGTCTTCTAAGGTTTTCAAGGCTCTCTGATTTTCCATCAACATATGATAGTTCATGATAGCAGTCTCCGGTATGGGGGCCAATCCATCCCGTACTTGAACCATTACTACATATGCAGACATCGAATCATGTATTCTAACACTTGGGCATACTCACAAGCATTGCAGAATCTCTCTTGTCGACAAACTGAGTTCGAATAAATCCATTGTTTCTGCAAGCTGAATGAGACATCTAGTGTTTCTTCACAACCCTTGGGTTTTCGTATCCTCCTAAAAATGTCGGCTGATTAACTCAGAGTTTTCTTCTGAAATATCTTCCTTCAGCAAGAGTGTGCTTTCTTCTTATTAACTCTTGGGTATGTGGGTTATGGCCCACTTCAACTCTTGTACAAGTTTAACTCATCCTTCCGAGGATTATCATTCCATATTCCAACATTACATCTCCTTTAAATCCAATAGTACTTATTCCTTCATACCCTTGTGGTGACGATCATACAAAACTCCAATTTATTTGTCCCAGCTCCCTTCTATGGACCGTCATGAATAACACATTTCTTTCTTCCTTGATCTGGTGGCTTTACGGAGTACTACCACACCAGAAAAAAATGCACTACTTTATCCACAAATCATATTATTGTCATATCAAATATCTTATTACATCCTTTACCATTTTTCATAAACCCAAATTCCAAAAAATACTTTATTACAAATGCTGCCACCCACATGGTTTGGTATGGTCAGGCATTACTCCCAACTTTATTAATTTTTTCCTCCTTGAGGATTCTTCAGTCCCACTGGAATTGTGCGACATGCGCCTTGAAATCTTCAATCTTCTGTTTCATCGTGGTGGCCTTGAGCTTCACCTCCATCATCTCTGCATGCACTCCTCTTAGGCATTCCTGAGTGTAACGGAGTCTTGCTTCAAGTATTTCTCCGATCTGGCATATGGCTTCCATGGCTGCTTCACGAACAGCGTCGAAGAAAGTTGCTTGTGGTACACGTGAGATGAAAAAGTACTGCCCCATCGTCTTTGGACATACTCCTTTTATACGGTGGAGGTGTACCTCCACATACCAAAGTTCCACTCCCTTTTGCATGAAGGGGTAGCCTTTGTAGACTGCATCTCCTTCAAGGTGAATATGCTTCATCATGTCCTTCAGGATTTTTGGGTAATCATGATCACTTTTCAGGGTCATGATCGTTTCCGGTCCCTTGAGGAAAGACTCATAAAGGGTCGTCATCTGCAGTTGTCAAAAAATGGTGCTCAGAATAAGGTACATGTATCCTTGGGTACACATTCATATCATCCAAACAAAACTTCAAACTCAATTTCCAACATCCAGTTTATGCATCACAACTCATTTTCTTCCATGTTCACCCAGAATATCAATTTCCAAGATAAAACATAACAACTCCTTAAAACCTTTCAGCATATGACATATCAACTTTATTGAGTCATGAATTATTACAATCTCTTAGTAATCTATTACATAACTCAACCCCGCATTCTCATGAAAAAGTGTTTTCCATACTACCCTTATTACTGATATCAACATCTCCTTTACTCAACTCTAGCTTTCTCATGATTTGTACAATCCCTAGCAAAATGTCCTGCTTCCTTGCAGCGAAAAAAATAACTTCCGGCATGTCTCAAGGTTTCTTGGTGATCGTGCCTGCTCCTTGAGTTCCTTGCTTCCTTTCGGGACAATCATTGGCATAATGCCCGACGTCCTTACATTCAAAACAGGTAATATGACTCTTGTCCCTCTTTGCAGAAATTGGGTTGTTCTGAGGGTGTCTTTGTTTTCTCTTCCTGGTTTTCTTCGTTCTGATCGAACATTCTATTCCCTGTGGATCAAACTCCACTGCTTCTGTCGGGAAGTATCCCAGATACTCTTTTCTTTCCTTGGTGCAACACTGTGAAAAATGTCCTTCCTCTCCACATGAATAACAAGTATTGGAGTAAAATCTGTTGAGGCTTTCTCCATCAGGGTCTTCAACACTTCCCTTAATCATAGGTTCTTTCATAACTTCTTGGAGGGCTTCTTTCATTCCTTCTTCCTGCTTCTGAATAGTTTGTTGAACCGTGGGGTAAATGTGACACTGAGCTGGGTAGTGGGTGGTTCCTTCACACAAGAAACAAGTCACCTGACTAGTTGGGCATTCCTCAGCTGAGTGTTTCTCCTCACAATGAGGGCATCCATCCTTGTGTTTCTCCTGGGTGTGTCCTATTTCTCCGCAAATCTTGCAGGCATAAGGTTTATTTCTTGGGGTATCATGGTGCTTCCGGATAAGACGTGATCTTGTCAGAGTCTTCTTGAATTCTTCCCAAGTCCTTGCTCCATTCCATCCCTGTATAGCTTGATGCATATGCCACCATGTTGCAGCGCTTCCTTCAAAGTACTGAAGAGCATACAATACTTCATTCTTCCTTGAAACCAAATTGCTCCCGAAGTGATTCTCCATGTTCTGAATCCATAGCTCTACCTCCAGCTGGGTTTTCAGTCCAGAGAATACCAGTCCAACTTCAGTCATCATCTACTGGGTCCAAGGGTTTTAGGGCGAGATAAGAGAGAGGTGGGGAGGGATACACACAATACAAACAATAGTTTTGAAAATGGGTTTTATTTGTGGCTGTCGGAAAAACATCAAACAAATGACAGCTCACAAATCGTCGCATCTAACGTAAGTATATAACAGGGGTTTGGTCTTCTAAAAGTCAAATAAATCTTTAGAGTCTTCAGATTCTTCGAGTCTCCGGAGTCTTCAACTGTTGTAGCTTCAAATCTTCTAATGCATGGTCAAATCCTGTTTACTCTGAAATGGTCATTGGTTCTCCGATATCTTGTCCTTCTTGGAGCGGCTTCAGTTGATCCTCCGTGTGGTCAAAAGGGAAAAAGGGGTATATTCTAACTATTTGAGGTAAGAGAGGATATTTTATAAAATCAGAAAATATAAGAAGTGAGGGATGTTTTTTTGAATTTTTTTTTTGAGATTTCCTGTTGTGGGGCTTTCCGATTTCTAGGGTCACGTCCTACAGTCAACATGTGCTCTGATACCATATCTGTAGCGACCCGACCTCAGACGGTCAAGTCTCTATGTATCTGTGCCATCCCTGGATCGGTATACTGGCACACACAGTACATCAATGTATATATCAAAGTGCAATCACATGTATAAATAATGTAAAACTGATATATACCTCATAAGTCTCAGCGGAAACAAATAATCGGGTGTGGAGTCCCATCAACGCCATTGGCAGGTTGTGTGTAGACCGTAACCCTATACCGTACTCTTACTCGTCGGAAGGAACATATCTGCAACATGAGACGTTGCAGCTGTGTAGGTCAGTACATTGAATGTACCGACAAGATCACAATATGAGGAAAGCAGATGATAAAACTATTCTATATGCAATATGGCTTCGTGGCTCTGTGTCTGATGTTTTTGCGTAAAAGCTGGTTTTATTTTCCCTACAACAAAGGAATATCAGGAGTCTGTACTATGGATTTTTCTGTCATGACATGGTTCCGCCAACCGATGTCCCATACCCAAATCATCATAAGTTTCCCACAATTAAATTATCAGTCCGGTGTTGAGAGTTCCAAGATAGATCCAAGTCCAGAGGCTCAAATTGTCTGTAACCGGGGACACGGCTAATCGATTAGGTTTTAACTCTCTGCAGAGGTTTGTACACTTTACCCGCAAGATTCGATCCCTCTTTTGCGTTCTCGCACTTCAGGGTGTTTGAGAACAAGATGACCAAAACATGGTCTTCCGAAGAGTTCCTCTGACCACTGTCCGGTGCTCATCCAATCCTACCGTAGTTCTACATCTGCTAGCACCGTCCCAGCCAGAGTCACCACTAAGGTCAACCAAGCCAGAGCCCATAGTGACTTGCGGTTGCACAGGTAAGCTTCCGGGCATGAAGTATTCTTCCGTCTCTTTGAGTCTGGGTGAAGCTTTCCGCAAGATGTCATGGCGCTTCTCCATGCATCCCGGCCAACCACTGGTTTCTCCAGGGTGCCCGTCAACCGTCCTTCACCCAGTAGTGTGTATTGAATTCTTGTATCGAGTCTCAAAATCTTGAGGAGTCCTGAAGATGCAGTCCTTGTAGATGCCATCATGAAGTTGTCGTCTTTGACGTAAAGTCCTTCATTCTCACACCACTCCCGAGCACTCATACCAAACCCCGTCTACTACAACGTAGCATTAAAACTATATACGTCCCGGCTTGGTAACAGGGGGTGGGTTCCTACCTCATGCATTCTACCCAACTACAAGAATCAATATCACTACTGGAGAAGTTGTTGCAAGGATGACACTAAATGCAATAAAAATATAGCTATGAAAAACATGGTCAAAGTGAACTTGCCTGGTAGGTTGATGAAGATAACAACGCTCTCGAAACTAACTTGATAGGACTATTCGCAGCTCTCCGATGAAATCTATAATAACAAACATGACATTCACATAAGCAAGCATTCTAGCAAGCAAATCTAACAATCAAAAGAAAACCCAATGAGAAAACCCAACACAAAACTAATAGCACATCGAAAGAACTAATAGGGCAAAATATAAAGAACCTACTAGGAAGACCTTTTGCCTTAACTACAAAAATAGTTTTGTCCAAAGCAAAACTTAACAAAGAAAATACTAAACTAATAAATCAACTGAAAATAAAAAGTAAAACAACTAAGTTAACAGAAAGTATTTTTCATAAAACTTTATTTGCAAAAAGAAACAAATAAAAAGCTTTTATAAAACTCTAACTATGACCTATACAAGTTTCCATACAAAACTAACAAAATAAATTTTTAAAATAAGAATAAAATTGTCTACAGTTAAATAACAGAAACAAAACTAAATTTGTCAAAAGTGACAAAAAGAAATAATTTAAAAACAATTAAAACTATAAAGAAAAGGTTAAAACAAAAGTAGAACTAAAACAGTACTGTTTTGCCTAAAAATCTAATTTAAAAATAAATTAAAATAAATAACTAAATTCTATTAGATAAACCAAACAATAACAAAACAGTAGCAAAAAGAATCAATCAAAAATATTTAATAAAACTCAAAATACGGCCAAAATAGTGATTTGAACAAATTTCATCAAACTCAAATTTACACTACTCAATTTGAAATCCAATGGTACAAACAGATACTTCAACAAATTTTGAATCTAATGCAAAAAGAATCAATCAATTTGGATCTAAAACATAAAAGTTATAAGCAATATAAAATCAGAACTATCCTGATTTTAAAACAGAAACGAAAATAAGAAAAAAAACTAACGGGCGCTACGGGGTGTGCGAGCTGAAACTAAACAGCGCGCATGCGTTTAATAGGCTAATATAGGTCTACAGCTAAACAGAGTAAACCGATCGGGCCGGTCTAACTAAACCAGGAACTAAACAGGAAAAACACCAACTAAAATCGATCTAAACAAATAAACCTAACTGTTCACGGGATCTAATCTACACCGTTAGATTAAGATCGAACGGGGAGGGGAGAAGGAGAGCTCACATCGGTGGCGGTGGAACTCTGGCGACGGCGGTAGTGGCTGTGGTCGATGGTGGTGATGCTCCCGTGGTTGTCCGCATCGGGGAAGAGCACCAGACGACAAGGCGCTGGCTGGCGAGCTCGGCGGTGGTCGGTAACGGCTTTGGAGACGACGGAGTCGAATGGTGGTGAGGTCGAGGCGGAGATGGCATCGGGTGGTCAACGTTGGTGGTGTTCTGGTGGGTTTTGGGCGAGGGCGAGGGCACGGGGAGGTGCGGGCGAGCGAGGGGGTTTCGGTGGTGGGTTCAGACGGCGATGAGGTGGTCGTAGTGGAGAGCTAGGGCGATAATGGTGCGCGGCGGCGCTCGGGTTCTGGCGAGGGATTGCAGGCGATGGAGAGGGGTTCGGGGCGGCTTCAGGGTGGAAACGGACGAGGAGTAGGGGTATATATAGGGGAGAGGTTCCTTGGTGGAGGGGGCGAATCGGGGGAGGATCCCGTGATCTCCGGGATACGGCGGCGACGGCGCGATCTTGCTGCGGCGGTTGCGTGCAGAGGAGGAAGAAGACGGCGGGGTCCACCGGTCAGCGAGAGAGAGGGAAGAGTTCGATCTGGCGACCGGTCGCGAGGGGATTTGGGTGAGAGCGCGGCTGGGCTGCGGCTGTGGCTCGCTGTTGGGCCGTGCCGGGTGGCTGGCTGGGCCGGTTGGCTTGGCCGGTTGGCCTGGCCAGCTTCGGGGTTCTTTTCCTTTTTTTTGAAATAAGGAAGAGGAAAGAAAAACTAAAATAAGATAAATCTATAATATTTTTATATAGTACATATATATATATCAAAATGTTCATAAAAAGAAATCCTAAAAGATGAACATATTTTCATCTACAAATAAAATTCAAAAATAATAATAATAAAGCAAACAGTGCTACTATTGCATTAAAACCCAACAAAAATCATTTGTAAAATACCAACATGATTTCAAATTTATTTTCTCCTAATTTTCCATTGTAGGGAATCATTTTACCATTATTTCCATTTATTTAATTTCAGGAGAAAAATAATTTGATTAAAAGTCAAATAACTCCTAAATGGTTTTGAATTTGAATTTCAAACCACTTCCAACTCTATTTCATATAATTTGAAGAAGTCATTTTATCTTCTCTCATGAAAATCATTGAGTTGCATAAATCTTCTGAATTTGAAATATGTCCAAAAGGAATTCAAATCTTTTCAAAACCCTTTTCATTTTAAATGGAAGAAGTCATATTTTCTTCACTCTAGGGTTTTGTGGTGAAATAAAATTTGAATTCATTGAGAATCAAAAATGCAAAGTGAAAGTCTGGGAAAGTCATTTCATTCCCTCTCATTCAACTTTTCAAAAAGTTTCAAATTCCACTCAGTTTCACACAATCAATCACTCACAATCAAACAAATAAATCAAAGTTATTTATTTAATATAACATTCCAAAATTTAGAATTTTGGGATGTTACAACCATGAACATAAATATCATGGAGGCTATGTTGATTTTGTTTCAACTATATGCGTGAACATGTGCCAAGTCAAGCCACTCGAATCATTCAAAGGAGGATACCACCCTACCATACCACATCACAACCATTTTAATAGCATGTTGGCACACAAGGTAAACCATTATAAACTCCTAGCAAATTAAGCATGGCATGGGCAACTATAATCTCTAATTGTCATTGCAAACATGTTTCATTCATAATAGGCTGAATCAGGAACGATGAACTAATCATATTTACAAAAACAAGAGAGGTCGAGTTCATACCAGCTTTCCTCATCTCAATCAGTTCATCATATATCGTCATTATTGCCTTTCACTTGCACAACCGAATAGTGTGGATAATAATAACAGTCCATATGTATTGGACTAAGGTGGAATCTGCAAGCATTCAATTCAAGGGAGAAGACAAGGTAATATGGGCTCTTTATTAGATCAACAATAATGCATATGAGAGCCACTCAACATTTTCATTATGGTCTTCTCCTCTCGACCCCCAAAGAAAAAGAAATAAAACTATTTACACGGGAAAGCTCCCAACAAACAAAAGAAGAATGAGAAATCTTTTTGGGTATTCTTTTTAATTACTACTACTACAAGGATGGAAAGTAAACTAGCTAAAAGCTACAACTAATTTTTTTGTTTTATTAAGGTTTTTCAAACACACAAGAAGAATGCTTAAAAAGAAAATAAACTAGCATGGATAATACAATGAAAAAGTATGAGCACCGACAACTGGCATGAGTGTGTGAACATGAATGTAATGTCGGTGAGCAATACGTACTCCCCCAAGCTTAGGCTTTTGGCCTAAGTTGGTCTATGCCCGCGGATCAAAACTGCCCTCTCTAGTGTACTGAGGAGGGTCTTCGGGGTGCCACTGGTTGGCGATCTCCTCCGGATCCCACTGATAAACAGACTGACGATGAGGATCAAATAGTGGCTCCGGCTCTGGAGCTGATGTCTGGCTCTGGTATGCCTGAATGGCCTCCGGCAAAACAAAGTACGTGCCTGAAAATATGTTGAACAAAGAGGGAGCAGGCAAGGTAATAGTCTCAAAGTGATTCTTATCAAACATCAGTCTATAGTTAAGCATCTTATTCTTATTCTTAACAATAAAATCATGTGCTACCATGCTCTTATAATCTAGAAAAATATGAGGCAACAACTTTTCCTCTTTCTCATAATGCCTAATAGGTATGTTAAAGTGTGCAGCAAGGTGCTAGGCGAAGATGACTCCCAAGATGGGACCCTTTGTACAGTTCAGATTTAACCGTTTAGCCACAATATCGCCTAAACTGAAAGTGGTATCACGAAACAAAGCATGGCGCAAAATAACAATATCAGTGGCACTAAGATTTCCACAGTTCCCGCGACCAATTAAGCATCTACTAGCAAATATTGCAAAGTAACGTAGGACAGGAAAATGTATGCTAGTGATTCTTGCATCGGAAACTTTCCTCGTTTCCCATACAGCAATCATATCAATAAATCCCTCCACATCATTACGATGTGGTTCCTCTATGCTGCCCTCAAAGGGTATCCTACAAACCCGGCAAAAATCATAAAGTGACATCTCCTTATGCTCATCATATAAATAAAATTCCACCGAAGGTGGCGATCTCCTAGCATGGAAATGAAAATTTTGCACAAAAATATTGGTGAGTAGGAGATATTATTCACGCTGGTTGTGGAGGAAGTCGGTGAGGCCTGCATTCTTAGCCAAATAATAAAAATCTTCATAAATCCCGGCTTCTCTCAAGAACTTTTCACAAGGCCATTCACACGGCCGAACCTCCGCAGTACGAGGGACATTATACTTGGGCTTCTTATTTTCTTCACTTTGCTTATCCTTAGAGCTTCGCCTCGATGAGCCCCTCAAGAATCTCTTCATCTTTTTCTGAAAATTTCTGAAATTTTTAGTAACTTAAAATAAAAGTGAACCAAACTCAACAAAATTGATAGCAACTACTCCTACAAGTGTTTAGAGGCTATGTCATGCATTAAAACTACTTTTGACCACATAAATTTGACATGCAAGCTCAAGAACAGGGTCACCTAAGCAGCAAAAATTTGCAATAAATAAAGCACTAGAACAAAAACTAATTGAACCATTGGAGGAGTCACATACCAAAGGACAATCTCCAAAAGTAGTTTTGTGAATGGAGCTTTGAGCAAGGAGATCGAAAATGGCTGCAAGATGAGCTAGAACTCGGGTTTGAGCTGGTGGATGAATTTTTATGGAGGAAGACGAAGTGTGTGGGTGCAAGAATAAGTGGAGGGGACCCACGTGGGGTCCACGAGGCAGGGGGCGCGCCCTCCATGCTCGTGGGCACACGGTGGGTCCCCCTGATGTGTTCTTAGTGCCAATAATTCTTAAATATTCTGGAAAAAATAATATTTCATTTTCAGGGCAATTGGAGAACTTTTATTTTAGGGGTATTTTTATATTGCAAGGATAATTCAGAAAACAGACAGAAAATACTATTTTTACTTTATTTATGATAAATAACAGAAAGTAAAAGAAGGTTGTGCTTTCTAACTTCATCCATCTCATGCTCATCAAAAGGAATCCATTAACAAGGTTGATCAAGTCTTGTTAACAAACTCATTCCGAATCGCATGAAACCAGAGAAATTTAGAATAACACTAGGTTACCTCAATTGGGATATGCACATCCCCAACAATAAGAATATCATATTTCTTCTTGACAGTAGGAAGAGGAAATTCAAAACCTCCAATAATAATCATTGAAATGTTTCCAATAGAGTTGATACTATGGACTTGAGGTTGTTTCCTCGGAAAGTGTACCATATGCTCATTACCATTAACATGAAAAGTGACATTGCCTTTGTTGCAATCAATAACAGCCGCTGCGGTACTCAAAAAGGGTCTACCAAGGATAATCGACATACTATCATCCTCGGAATATCAAGAATAACAAAGTCCGTTAAAATAGTAACATTTGCAACCACAACAGGCATGTCCTCACAAATACC
Source organism: Triticum urartu (assembly GCF_003073215.2). Taxonomy (NCBI): domain Eukaryota; kingdom Viridiplantae; phylum Streptophyta; class Magnoliopsida; order Poales; family Poaceae; genus Triticum; species Triticum urartu. The sequence continues at coordinate 54,142,948 of NC_053023.1, forward strand.
TACAGGTATAGCAGTTGATTTATCAGCCATTTGCAAAGATATTTCAGTAGGTGTCAACTTATTCAAATTAAGTCTATGATATAAAGATAGAGAGGCATAACGCTAACACCTGCTCCAAGATCACATAAAGTAGTTTTAACATAGTTTCTTTTAATGGAGCATGGTATAGTTGGTACTCCTGGATCTCCTAGTTTCTTTTGTATTCCACCTTTAAAAGTATAATTAGCAAGCATGGTGGAAATTTCAGCTTCCGGTATCTTTCTTTTATTTGTAACAATATCTTTCATGTACTTAGCATAAGGGCTCATTTTAAGCATATCAGTCAAACGCATACGCAAAAAGATAGGTCTAATCATTTCAGCAAAGCGCTCAAAATCCTCATCATCCTTTTTCTTGTATGGTTTAGGAGGAAAAGGCATAGGTTTCTGAACCCATGGTTCTCTTTCTTTACCGTGCTTCCTAGAAACAAAATCTCTCTTATCATAACATTGATTCTTCGATTGTGGGTTATCAAGATCAACGGCAGGTTCAATCTCTACATCATTCTCATTGCTAGGTAAAGTATCAACATGAACATCATCATTAACATTATCACTAGGTTCATGTTCATTACCAGATTGTGTTTTAGCATCAGAAATAGAAATATCATTGGGATTCTCAGGTGTGTCAACAACAGGTTCACTAGAAGCATGCAAAGTTCTATCATTTTTCTTTTTCTTCTTCTTAGAAGAACTAGGTGCATCAACATTAGTTCTCTGAGAATCTTGCTCAATTCTCTTAGGGTGGCCCTCAGGATACAAAGGTTCCTAAGTCATTTGACCCCCTCTAGTCATAACTCTAACAACATTATCATTTTTCTTATTATTTAATTCATTGAGCAAATCATTGTGAGCTTTAAGTACTTGTTCTACTTGAGTGGTAACCATAGAAGCATGTTTACTAATGAGTTTAAGTTCACCTTTAACTCTAGACATGTAATCACTCAAGTGTTCAATCATATAAGCATTACATTTCAATTGTCTACCAACATAAGAATTGAAGTCTTCTTGTTAAACCATAAAGTCATCAAACTCATCCAAGCATTGGCTAGCAAACATAGTAGATGAGATTTCACATTTATCAAATCTATAGAGAGAATTTACCTTTACTACCTGTGTCGGGTTATCAAGACCATGTATTTCTTCAATAGGTGGTAAATTCTTAACATCTTCAGCTTTAATACCTTTTTCTTTCATAGATTTCTTTGCCTCTTGCATATCTTTGGGACTGAGAAATAGAATACCCCTTTTCTTTGGAGTTAGCTTAGGAGTTGGTTTAGGAAGTGTCCAATTATTTTCATTAGTCAACATATTATTCAATAGCAATTCAGCTTGATCAATAGTTCTTTCCCTGAAAACACAACCAGCACAACTATCCAGGTGGTCTCTGGAAGCATCGGTTAGTCCATTATAAAAGATATCAAGTATTTCATTTTTCTTGAGAGGATGATCAGGCAAAGCATTAAGTAATTGGAGAAGCCTCCCGCAAGCTTGTTTGGAGACTCTCTTCTTCAATTTGCACAAAATTATATATTTCCCTTAGAGCAACTTGTTTCTTATGAGCGGGGAAATATTTAGTAGAGAAGTAATAAATCATATCCTAGGGACTACGCACACAACCAGGATCAAGAGAATTAAACCATGTTTTAGCATCACCCTTTAATGAGAACGGAAACAACTTAAGGATAAAGTAATAGCGAGTTTTATCATCATTAGTGAACAGGGTGGCTATATCATTTAATTTAGTAAGATGTGCCACAACAGTTTCAGATTCATAGCCATAAAAAGGATCAGATTCAACGAAAGTAATTAACTCAGGATCGACAGAGAAATCATAATCCTTATCCAAAATAAAGATAGGTGAAGTAGCAAAAGCAGGGTCATATTTCATTCTAGCATTCAAGGATTTTTCTTTAAGCTTAGCTAATAATTTCTTAAGATCAGATCTATCCTTGCAAGTTAAGAAGTCTCTAGCACTTTCTTCATCCATAACATACCCCTCAAGCACAATAGGCAATTCATATCTAGGGGAAGAATCTTCATCATCACTTTCATCAATATTATCAGTTTCAATAATTTCATTCTCTCTAACCCTAGCAAGTTGTTCATCAAGAAATTCACCTAGTGGCATAATATTATCAAGCATAGAAGTAGTTTCATCATAAGTATCATGCAAAGCAGAAGTGGCATCATCAATAACATGCGACATATCAGAATGAATAGCAGGTGTAGGTGTCGCAAGTTTACTCAAAACAGAAGGTGAATCAAGTGCAGAGCTAGACGGCAGTTCCTTACCTCCCCTCGTAGTTGAGGGAAAAATCTTGGTTCTTTTATCTTTCAAGTTCTTCATAGTGACCAGCAGATATAAATCCCAAGTGATTAAAAGAATAGAGCTATGCTCCCCGGCAACGGCGCCAGAAAATAGTCTTGATAACCCACAAGTATAGGGGATCGCAACAGTTTTCGAGTGTAGAGTATTCAACCCAAATTTATTGATTCGACACAAGGGTAGCCAAAGAATATTATCAAGTATTACCAGCTGGGTTGTCAATTCAAACACACCTGGAAACTTAATATCTGCAGCAAAGTATTTAGTAGCTAAGTAGTATGATAGTAGCGGTAACGGTAGCAAAAGTAATAGTTTTGGTTTTATAGTGATTGTAACAGTAGCAACGGAAAAGTAAATAAGTGAAGAACAATATGTGAAAACCTCGTAGGCAATGGATCAGTGATGGATAATTATGTCGGATGTGATTCCTCATGCAATAGTTATAACATAGAGTGACACAGAACTAGCTCCAGTTCATCAATCTAATGAAGGCATGTATTCTGAATATAGTCATACATGCTTATGGAAAAGAACTTGCATGACATCTTTTTTCCTACCCTCCCATGGCAGTGGGGTCCTATTGGAAACTAAGGGATATTAAGGCCTCCTTCTAATAGAGTACCGGACCAAAGCATTAACACTTAGTGAATACATGACCTCCTCAAACTACGGTCATCACCGGTAAGTATCCCGATTATTGTCACTTCGTGGTTAGTGGATCATAACACATAATAGGTGACTATAGACTTGCAAGATAGGATCAAGAACTCACATATATTCATGAAAACATAGTAGGTTCAGATCTGAAATCATGGCACTCGGGCCCTAGTGACAAGCATTAAGCATAGCAAAGTCATAGCAAAATCAATCTCAGAACATAATGGATACTAGGGATCAAACCCTAACAAAACTAACTCGATTACATGATAAATCTCATCCAACCCATCACCGTCCAGCAAGCCTACAATGGAATTACTCATGCACAACGGTGAGCATCATGAAATTGGTGATGGAGGAAGGTTGATGATGACAATGGCGACGCATTCCCCTCTCTGGAGCCCCGAACGGTCTCCAGATCGGCCCTCCCGAGAGAGATTAGGGCTTGGCAGTGGCTCCGTATCGTAAAACGCGATGAATCCTTCTCTCTGATTTTTTTTCTCCCCAAACACGAATATATAGAGTTGGAGTTGAGGTCGGAGGAGCACCAAGGGCCCACGAGTAGGGGGCGTGCCAAGGGGGGTAGGCGCGCCCCCACCCTCATGGATAGGGTGTGGGCCCCTTGGCCTTGCTTCTTTCACTAGTATTTTTTATATATTCCAAAAATATTCTCCGTTGATTTTCAGGCCATTCCAATAAATTTTATTTCTGCACAAAAATAACACCATGGCAATTCTGCTGAAAACAGCGTCAGTCCGGGTTAGTTCCATTCAAATCATGCAAGTTAGAGTCCAAAACAAGGGCAAAAGTGTTTGGAAAAGTAGATGCGATGGAGACGTATCAGTATATCTCAATTTGATATTAGGGCACATAGCTGGCTCGGATCCTTAATAGCCTATCCCAAGCATCCGACTCATCAAGCAAATAATGAAAAATTCTGGGGTCATCCTCATCAAAATTATTCAAACTCTCATCGATAACCCTGGTAGGTATTTCCATAGCATTATTATATGTGAGCTTAGAACGGACAGAGGGACTATCCAAAGTAAAACCCGGGAGAGAACCCCTAGCCCTTTTTGATTAGGCCATGGCGAAAGAAAGCAAAACGGGAAAGAGGTGAAGAAAAGGCAAAGGTGAAGTGGGGGAGAGAAAAACGAGAGGCAAACGGCAAATAATGTAATGCGAGGGATAAGAGTTTGTGATGGGTACTTGGTATGTCTTGACTTGAGCATAGATCTCCCCGGCAACGTTGCCAGAAATCCTTCGTGCTACCTCTTGAGCATGTGTTGGTTTTCCCTTGAAGAGGACAGGGTGATGCAGCAAAGTAGTGTAAGTATTTCCCTCAGTTTTTGATAACCAAGGTATCAATCCAGTAGGAGACTACACGCAGGTCGCCTAATACCTGCACAAACAATCAAGAACCTTGCAACCAACGCGATAAAGGGGTTGTCAATCCCTTCACGGCCACTTGCAAAAGTTAGATTTGATAAAGATAATAAGATAAATATTTTTGGTATTTCTGTTGTATAGATTGGAAAATAAAGATTGCAAAATAAATAGTAAACTAGAATTATAGATCGGAAACTTATATGATGTAAAGTAGACCCGGGGGCCATAGGTTTCACTAGTGGCTTCTCTCAAGATAGCATGTATTGCGATGGGTGAACAAATTACAGCCGAGCAATTGATAGAAAAGCGCATAGTTATGATGATATCTAAGGCAATGATCATGAATATAGGCATCACGCCCGTGTCAAGTAGACCGAAATGATTCCGCATCTACTACTATTACTCCACACATCGACCACTATCCAGCATGCATCTAGAGTATTAAGTTCATAAGAACGGAGTAACGCATTAGGCAAGATGACATGATGTAGAGGGATAAACTCAAGCAATATGATATAAACCCCATCTTTTTATCCTTGATGGCAACAATACAATACGTGCCTTGCTGCCCCTGCTGTCACTGGGAAAGGACACCGCAAGATTGAACCCAAAGCTAAGCACTTCTCCTATTGCAAGAAAGATCAATCTAGTAGGCCAAACTAAACCAATAATTCGAGAAGACTTGCAAAGATATCAAATCATGCATATAAGAATTCGGAAAAGAACCAAATAATATTCATAGATAATCAAATTCATAAACCCACAATTCATCGGATCTCGGCAAACACACCGCAAAATAGTATTACATCGAATAGATCTCCAAGAACATCGAGGAGAACTTTGTATTGAGAACCAAAGAGAGAGAGAAGAAGCCATCTAGCTAATAACTATGGACCTGAAGGTCTGTGGTAAACTACTCACACATCATCAGAGAGGCTATGGTGTTGATATAGAAGCCCTCCGTGATCGAATCCCCCTCCGGCAGATCGCCGGAAAAGGCCCAGATGGGATCTCACGGGTACAGAAGGTTGCGGCGGTGGAAAAGTGGTTTCGTGTCTCTCCTGGATGTTTTTAGGGTACATGGGTATATATAGGCGAAAGAAGTACGTCGGTGGAGCTCTGTGGGGCCCATGAGGGTGGGGGCGTGTCGGTGTCAAAACCGGCGAATCTTGGGTAGGGGGTCCCGAACTGTGCGTCTAAGGCGGATGGTAACAGGAGGCAGGGGACACAATGTTTACCCAGGTTTGGGCCCTCTCGATGGAGGTAATACCCTACTTCCTGCTTGATTGATCTTGATGATATGAGTATTACAAGAGTTGATCTACCCCGAGATCGAAGAGGCTAAACCCTAGAAGCTAGCCTATGGTATGATTGTTGTTGTCCTATGGATTAAACCCTCCGGTTTATATAGACACCAGATGGGGCTAGGGTTACACAGAGTCGGTTACAAGGGAGGAGATCTACATATCTGAATCGCCAAGCTTGCCTTCCACGCAAAGGAGAGTCCCATCCGGACATGGGACGAAGTCTTCAATCTTGTATCTTCATAGTCCAACAGTCCGGCCAAGGGATATAGTCCGGCTGTCCGAGGGCCCCCTAATCCAGGACTCCCTCAGTAGCCCCTGAACCAGGCTTCAATGACGATGAGTCCGGCGCGTAGATTGTCTTCGGCATTGCAAGGCGGGTTCCTCCTCCGAATACTCCATAGAAGATTTTGAACACAAGGATAGTGTCCGGTTCTGCAAAACAAATTCCACGTACCACCATAGAGAGTATAATATTTCCACAAATCTAATCTGCTGACAACTTTTCATAATGTGACATCACGTCATGGCCCCGGTTATTATTCAAACTATTTTTCTCAACCAGCTACTGCACATATTGCGAGGCGGTTTTCTTGGCACGTCTTGTCGAAGCAGAGATTGTGTCCCCTTATCCTGGGATCCTCATCAATACGGGCGTGTGTAACCCAACCGCGCCATCAATCACAACGCTTGGGGAATAAGTGAGTTTTACCAGGAAAGTGGGGAGGCACACAGTTTCTACCACCCTTATAAAGGGATAATGACTCCTATTTTTTACCCACGCCTTCTTCTTCCCTGCATATCCGTTCTCGCGCACTCGAGCTCCAGCGCCCAAGTTCGCATCTTCTCCGCAAAAACACTCCGAACATGTCCGGAGCGGGAGGCAAGTGGATGGCCTCCTCCGTTATGGAGGAGAACATCACGAAGCTCCGAGAAGCCAGATACCTGGCCGCAGATATCGCACACCGGCTCCCAGGCGCGGGGCAGATCATTCCTACCCCCGAGCCCCACGAAAGGGTTGTATTCCTTACCCATTTCGTCCGCGGGCTGGGATTTCCCCTCAACCCATTTGTTCGCGGGCTCATGTTCTAATAAGGGCTGGACTTCCATGATCTGGCCCCCAATTTCATCCTCAACATCTCAGCGTTTATCTTCATGTGCGAGGCTTTCCTCCACATCAAGCCCCACTTCGGCCTATGGCTGAAGACCTTCAATGCTAAACCAAAGGTGGTGGTCGGCCAGCAAGCGGAGTGCGGAGGCGCCATGGTGGGCAAAATGCCCAACGTCACCTGGCTCGAAGTCTCCTATGTGGAGACCGTGAAGGGGTGGCAATCGGGGTGGTTCTACATCACCGAGCCGCGCGACACCAACTGGGTGGCGGCCCCCGAATTCTGATCCAGCATCCCCATGCGGCTAACTTCCTGGAAGGAGAATGGCTTATCTTGGGGTTCATCGGTGGAGTTGACTGGACTCCATAACTATGTTAAAAACATGATAAGCAAGAAAATCAAGCTTGTCAATGTGGTCCAGGTCATGCTGTGCCGTCGGATCCTCCCGTGTCAAAGACGGGCATTCAATATGTGGGAGTTCGACCTGGCAAGGCACCAGACGCTGTGAGAGCTCTTCGACACGACGCACCAGGACATCTGGACGGTGCTGTTCAAGTCTGCTGAGGTACCTCCTGCCCTTACCGAGGACCGGAGAATCAGCGCAAAGCGCCCTGCTAATCCGGTAAGCTCCTTATATCTCATAAGGTATTTCTTTCCCTAGTATAATTATGTGAGGGATCTGAGCCTCCACATTATTTGACAGGAATGGGTCGCGACAGCGGAGCGGATCGACTGTCTGGCCCCACTGCCCGAAGATCCAGCAAGTACTCTCCTGACGGAGATGCTGGTTTCGGCGCCCTATGAGGTGCCGAAGAAGAAGGCCAAGAAGAAGGTTGCGGGGACCAGGAAAGGTCTTTGGCACAAGGTTGTATCGGACTCGTCGTCCGATAACACCGAGACACCCTCCTCCCATGAAGACAAGGAGGAGGAAGAGGAAAATTCTCCCCTTCTAGCCGGGGGAGATAAGAAAAGGAAGGCCGCCCCATCCGGGAAGGCCGAAGGGTCCAAGAAGGGAAGAGCCCTCCTTCCGGACCGCTCCACCACGGCCGCCAATGACGGGGAGTGGTTGCCCAGTGACAAGCCCCTGGCGAAGTCGTAAGTATCCGGATACCATAACAGCTCTGGTATATTTCGTTTTATTGTTTCTTATCATGCCTAACATGATCATGCAGCCCACCCAAGGACCGTCTCGACGTATCCTCTTCGGATGGGTCTCTGGGCCTGTCGGAGAGGAACAGTAATTCGCTCCCGACGGCCTCCTCCACCCGCCCTACGGATGACGCCGAGGTGTTGTCCCGAAGGGCACCAAGCCAAGGGAAGGTAGTTCTGGGGGCGCCCCAAGGCGACCTCCCAGACGCCGGGCGCATGGGGGGAAAGGCTCCCATGGGCCCTAATGACGGGGGCAGCAAGTCCGGCCCCTGGCCGAATACTGCGCTGGAACCTCTAGTGGTTCCAGACTCTGTCGGGTGACCCCTCACTAAGGGGGGCGAGCCATCTGTGCCGATGGCCTTTGTCCATCCAGAGGCACCGGACAACTTGTTGGAAGCGCTTCACAGCGCTTCCATTGACGAAGAGCACTGCACTGTCATGAGTGCAGTGGTAGAGAAGGTTCAGTCCGCTAAGAGCGGACTGACTGAAGCCTGTGCCAGCCTCCTAACAGGCTTTGAGGTATGTAATCAATTTATAAGAAAATGTTATAGCATAGAAAGTAGCCCGTGATGCTCTGTTTAGCATTCGCAAAGAAAGGCCGAACAGAGGATCAAATAATAATCAGATGAGTCTAATCAGAATGTGTCTTATGTGAATAAGCAGGCTTCGCTGCTAGCCACTGCTGCTCGCACTGTGGAGGTCTCCGTACTGAAGCGGGACCTTGAGCGGTCCGAAAAAGAGCTCGGCCTTACCAAGAGGCAGCTCGAAGAGAACAAAGGTAAGTAATACCCGTTCGTATATTGATAAGGAATAAAAAAGAATGTGGTTGTTAAGTCAACAGATCATCATGAATTTTGCTAGGCGCCACGACCGAAGTGGCGGCCCTAAAGGAGGCGATGTCTGAGGCCGAAGACAAAGTGGCCAAGGAGCGCACCGAGCGCGAGAAACAAGAGGCTCGAGTCGACGAGGTGCAGCAAGATCTCCAGGATTTTGTCAAAAAATACAAGCCCTTGGAGCGTGACTCTAAGACGCAAGGGGCTGAGCTTGCGAAGGCCCTTGAGAACGCAAAAAATGCCAAGGCTGAAGCCCACAAGGCCCTCCAGGAGCTTCAGGCGGTCCAGAAGATGGCGGCGGGTAAGGAATTCATTATGCAAAGCAAGCATGTGAGGGAAACTTTCCTTTTACTTACCCGAGTTTGGAACTCTCCAGGAGCGTTCGCAGATCTTCCCCGCAGTGTGTCCGATGCCGCGGAATTTTACCGGGCCGAGGAAGGGAGCTCGACGGAGAAGTTGTTCTGGTCTCAGTATACTGGGACCGAACATCCGATGCACTTGAGCGACCAGTTGAAGCAACTGGTCGAGCTCCACAAGGCGCCGAACAGGCCATGAAGGGCCTCATAGTCCGGATGTGGCCTGGCGAGCCCCTGCCTGGCAGCTACTTCGGCCTGGTGGGGCGGCTTGTGAATGCCTGCCCATGGCTTGAAGTCATAAAGCAGTCCGTCTGCATTGAGGGTGCGCGCAGGGCTTTTGCCCGAGCGAAAGTGCACTGGACGAAGATGGACGCCGAGAAGCTGGTGAAGGAGGGGCCGCCGGAGGGCAAGGAGCATCGCCACCCCGAAAAGTATTATGACAGTGTCCTGAAGGGTGCCCGCCTTGTGGCGGAGGAATGTTCTAAGGATGTAATATTTGAATGAATGTACTCATGTGATCTTGTAATATGAAAACGAGTTCATCTGCGTTATATAATCCTTGTTGATTTAAAATATTACCTTCTGTGCAGCCGTTTATAAAATCTGAGAGTTGGCTAGTCATCAGCTTTTGCCCCCATGTAGCTAGTACTGAGGTGTTCGGGATAAATCTGATCACTCTTTATCCCAGTTTTGGGTCCTTCGAAGGAGGTGTTCAGCACAACAAACCAGGCAATCGGACTGTAAAGCTTTATCACTCTCACTTAGCCATAGAAGTCTACAATTTTAAATTTTGGCGAAGCCCCTAGTATTCGGAAGACCGAACTTGGGGCGCTATGAACGCCTAAATCGAACAAGGCCGACTCCTCGCCTGAAGTGGAAAAAATCTTTAGGGATTTGGGACCTCTCGAACAGCGACCAGCTCTCGCCGCATCATGACAGTCAGTTTTCGGCTTTCTCTACTGAGGTGCTCGTCCGGAAGAACCGGGACACAATCGCAGTAGTTCTCCTAGTGCTACCTTAGCCGATATAACGGAACGTAAGGCACCAAAACAGGGGAGCCGGGTGAACCCAACTATTGACCCAAGACATGATTCGGAGCTGATGCATATAATGCTATAAGTTCGGGGTGCCGCACTGTCGAAAGTGTTCGGACTTTTCTTGCCATGTTATGGGGTACACTGAAGCCCCTGGCGTATGATACGTCCATTTTGCATCATGCTTTTATATTGATATTTATTGCATTATGGGCTGTTATTACACATTATGTCACAATACTTATGCCTATTCTCTCTTATTTTACAAGGTTTACATAAGGCGGGAGAATGCCGGCAGCTGGGATTCTTGGCTGGAAAAGGAGCAAATATTAGAGACCTATTTTGCACAGCTCCAAAAGTCCTGAAACTTCACGGAAGTCATTTTCAGAATATATAAAAAATACTGAGCGCAAGAAGTTCCGGAGGGGGGCCACACCCTGCCCACGAGGGTGGGGGCGCGCACTACCCCCTGGGTGCGCCCCCTGCCTCGTGGCCCTCCGATGCCCATCTTCTGCTATATGGAGTCTTTCGATGAGGAAAAAATCATAAGCAACCTTTCGGGACGAGACTCCGCCGCCACGAGGCGGAACCTTGGCGGAACCAATCTAGGGCTCCGGCAGAGCTGTTCTGCCGGGGACACTTCCCTCCGGGAGGTGGCAATCATCGCCATCGTCATCACCAATGCTCCTCTCATCGGGAGAGGGCAATCTCCCTCAACATCTTCACCAGCACCACCTCCTCTCAAAACCCAAGTTCATCTCTTGTATCCAATTCTTGTCTCCAAGTCCGGGATTGGTACCTGTGGGTTCCTAGTAGTGTTGATTACTCCTTGTAGTTGATGCTAGTTGGTTTACTTGGTGGAATATCATATGTTCAGATCCTATATGCATATTAATACCCCTTTGATTATGAACATGAATATGCTTTGTGAGTAGTTACGTTTGTTCCTGAGGACATGGGAGAAGTCTTGCTATTAGTAGTCATGTGAATTTGGTATTCGTTCGATATTTTGATGAGATGTATGTTGTCTCTCCTCTAGTGGTGTTATGTGAACGTCGACTACATGACACTTCACCATTATCTGGGCCTCGAGGAAGGCATTGGGAAGTAATAAGTAGATGATGGGTTGCTAGAGTGACAGAAGCTTAAACCCTAGTTTGTGCGTTGCTTCGTAAGGGGCTGATTTGGATCCACATGTTTCATGCTATGGTTAGGTTTACCTTAATACTTTTGTTGTAGTTGCAGATGCTTGCAGTAGAGGTTAATCATAAGTGGGATGCTTGTCCAAGTAAGGACAGCACCCAAGCACCGGTCCACCCACATACCAAATTATCAAAGTACCGAACATGAATCATATGAACGTGATGAAAACTAGCTTGATGATATTCCCATGTGTCCTCGGGAGCGCTTTTCTCTATATAAGAGTTTGTCCAGGCTTGTCCTTTGCTACAAAAAGGATTGGGCCACCTTGCTGCACTTTATTTACTTTTGTTACTTGTTGCTTGTTACCAATTATCTTATCACAAAACTATCTGTCACCTATAATTTCAGTGCTTGCAGAGAATACCTTGCTGAAAACCGCTTATCATTTCCTTCTGGTCCTCGTTGGGTTTGACACTCTTACTTATCGGAAGGATTACGATAGATCCCCTATACTTGTGGGTCATCAACATACTGAATGTACTAGAATGTACGGGAGCAACTTGTCGTGAATAGACAAACAAGGAAAAAAAGAAGGTGAAGAAATGTAATAATAAGCTGACGATGTGCATTGTTATTTATAGGATACGTCAAAGCGTATGTGTATAAGTAGTACAATAAGAAAAAATAGGACTATCTGACATGTCCGATCCAAGGGCGAGCTGTGTGCGGGTATGTAAAACAGGTATAACGATCGGTATTAGAGACCACCTAGGGATTCCCTTGTACGTCAAAGCTTCTTGCTCCCTTGGTGCTTCCCTCCCGTGATGGGTCCGATGATCTAGCTATCGGAGAGGGCCTCCAGAGAATAGGGTCCTGAAAAGAAGAAAATGATAAAGATATACTGGTCCTGAGGCGGTTGAACCGCATTGTGGGACGTGCCATAGCCGTGCCTCCGCCTATACCCTTGGTGTCTTTAGTGCGTTGTTATGTACGCGCGGTGCAAATTTCATCGCTTTACTGGGACTAGGCGATCTCTAAACGCGCCTGGTGATTCTGTTGCAGGTTATTCTGGACTCGCTTGAATGTGTCTGTGGACCTTGTCACCGAAATTGGCGGTTTGCCTCAAAAGGCTGCTTTGCACTTCTGCTGCAAGGGACGCAGTGTGCTCCTCCGTGCGGAGCGAGCGTTCTGTGTTTCTGTAAATTGTTATAACCCCGCGAGGTCCTGGCATTCTGAGCTTGAGGTATGCATAACATGGTACCACATTGAATCTAGCGAATGCGGTTCGTCCGAGTAGTGCGTGATAGCCACTGCGGAAGGGGACGCTATCGAAGATTAACTCTTCGCTTCGAAAGTTATCCGGAGATCCGAAGATGTAGCCACCCGACCTCAAACGGCCAAGTCTTTGTGCTTCAGTCTCATCCATGGATCGGTAATGCTGACACACACAGTACTCGAGGATTTATAACAGAGTAGCAATCACACACTTATTACATCGAATGTCTCAAAAGAGAACTTATTACAGTAAATATGGCTTAAGTCCATCTAATACGATAACAGCGGAAGGCTTGGAAGATAAAGTGAGTCCATCAACTCCAACGGTATAGCTGAGCTGCACGGCATCGACCTAACGAACCTTACTCCTCGTCTGAAAAGTCTGCAACATGATACGTTGCAGCCCGAAAATGGGTCAGCACATGGAATATGCTGGCAATATAACACAGTAGAGAAAGAACAGAATAATGCTATCACTACATGCATATTTAGCTGGTGGAAAGCTCTATGGTTACAGTTTTTGCGAAAAGCCAATTTTTCCCCACAACAAAGGAATATATTTTATTTACCTATCATGCTAGTTGAAACATCATTGAGAAGGTTCCTCCAACTCAATCCCAATTAAAGTAATTAACAACACAACAATATTAATTAAGAGTGATGAGATACTTAGGATACTCCAAGTACTAGATACTCAAGATTTCCATAACCGGGGACACGGCTAACCATGATTAGTTTATACACTCTGCATAGGTTTGCGCACTTTTCCCCACAATACCCGATCTCCTCTGTTGGATTTCTCGCACTACATGGTGTTTGAGAAACGGATGACCGAGACACAGTCTTTCAGAAGCATTAACCCCTTACTCCGGGCAGACCATACCAAACCTACATCCCACTACCTGCTGATCCACCTCTTCGGGAGCTTCACGCAACTTACTCAACTATGCTAGAGCCCATAATAGCTTGTGGCTGCACATGGAAGTTTCTAGCATGAAAATATCTCAGTTCCCTTTTAGCCTGGGTGGCGGACCATAGGATTATCACACGGGTACTCCGGGATATCCTAGGACAACACTTGATTCCCTAGGTGCCCAACAAACAATCCACCCAGATGTGTATTCAAGTTGCCACCTTAAGTTAAACCATTAATTAACAATCTCACATCTGTCATGGATTTCACTCACCCAAACCACGTCTACGAGCATAGCATAGCAATATAAGCAATACGTCGAAGTAACTCCCAAGGGTTTGAATATAACAGGGCAATAGGTTCTACCTCATCAACTACTTCCCAACCCACATGTTAATCACATCCTAACCATGCAATGGTTGAGGATTGGAACTAATGCATAAAAACTTGGTGGTAAGGGGTATGATCAAAGTGTTACTTGCCTTGCTAACGATCCGCAAAACCTAGGGACTCGTAGTAGCACGCTTCACACTCCGGGTGGATATTTTTGATGAGATGTATGTTGTCTCTCCTCTAGTGGTGTATGTGAACGTCGACTACATGACACTTCACCATTGTTTGGGCCTCGAGGGAGGCATTAGGAAAGTAATAAGTAGATGATGGGTTGCTAGAGTGACAGAAGCTTAAACCCTAGTTTATGCGTTGCTTCGTAAGGGGCTATTTGGCATCCACATGTTTCATGCTATGGTTAGGTTTACCTTAATACTTTATGTTGTAGTTGCGGATGCTGCAATGGGGGTTAATATAAGTGGGATGCTTGTCCAAGTAAGGAACAGCACCCAAGCACCGGTCCACCCACATACCAAATTATCAAAGTACCGAACATGAATCATATGAATCGTGATGAAACTAGCTTGATGATATTCCCATGTGTCCTCGGGAGCGCTTTTCTCTATATAAGAGTTTGTCCAGGCTTGTCCTTTGCTACAAAAAGGATTGGGCCACCTTGCTGCACTTTATTTACTTTTGTTACTTGTTGCTCGTTACCAATTATCTTATCACAAAACTATCTGTCACCTATAATTTCAGTGCTTGCAGAGAATACCTTGCTGAAAACCGCGTATCATTTCCTTCTGCTCCTCGTTGGGTTCGACACTCTTACTTATCAAAAGGACTACGATAGATCCCCTATACTTGTGGGTCATCAACTCTTTTCTAGCGCCGTTTCCGGGGAGTGAAGCGCCTTTGGTAGGTGGAATTTGGTAAGGAAAAATTTATATAGTGTGCTGAAATTTACTGTCACTTGTTACTATGGAAAGTAATCCTCTGAGGGGCTTGTTCGGGGTATCTTCACCCCGACCAGTAGAGCAAAGAGTTGCTCCTCAACCTACCGAACCTACTGAAAACGAAAATGTCTGCTTTGAAATTCCTTGGGGTATGTTAGAAAAACTGCTAGCTAATCCTTTTGTAGGAGATGGAACAAAGCATCCTGATGAGCACCTAATATATGTGGATGAAGTTTGTGGATTATTTAAGCTTTCAGGTGTGTCCGGAGATGTTATTAAGAATAAGGTCTTCCCTTTATCTTTGAAGGGAGATGCATTGACATGGTATAGGCTATGTGATGATACGGGGTCATGGAACTACAAACGATTGAAATTGGAATTTCATCAGAAGTTTAATCCTATGCATCTTGTTCATCGTGATCGCAATTATATATATAATTTCTGGCCTTGCAAAGGGGAAATCATCGCTCAAGCTTGGGGGAGGCTTAAATCAATGTTATATTCATGCCCCAATCATGAGCTCTCAAGAGAAATGATTATTCAAAAATTTTATGCTCGGCTTTTTGATAACAATCGCACCATGCTTGATACTTCTTGTGCTGGCTCTTTTATGATGAAGACTATTGAATTCAAGTGGGATTTATTGGAAAGAATTAAATGCAACTCTGAAGATTGGGACCTCGACGAAGGTAAGGAGTCAAGTATGACACCTAAGTATGATTGTGTTAAATCTTTTATGGATACCGATGTTTTCCATAAATTTAGCACTAAATATGGACTTGACTCTGAGATAGTAGCCTCTTTCTGTGAATATTTTGCTGCTCATATCGATCTCCCTAAGGAGAAGTGGTTTAAATATCATCCTCCCATAGAAGTAAAAGTAGCTGCACCTATTAAAGTTGAAGAAAAGACTATCACTTATAATGATCCTATTGTTCCTACTTCTTATGTTGAGAAACCACCTTTCCATGTTAGGATAAATGATCATGCTAAAGCTTCAACTGTGGTTCGTAAAAGCAATATTAGAACTTATACACCTCCTGAGCAAATTAAAGTTGAACCTAATATCGCTATTGTTAAAGATCTTTTGGCTGATAATATTGATGGGCATGTTATTCATTTCTGTAAATGAAATCCCTAGAATTGCCCAACCTTGTGCTAAAGATAAACATAGACCTGTGGTAGGCATGCCTGCTATTTCTGTTAAAATAGGAGATGTTATCATGGCTTATGTGATATGGGTGCTAGTGCTAGTGCAATACCTTTTGACTTATACAAAGAAATTATGCATGACATTGCACCTGCTGAGTTAGAAGATATTGATGCCACAATTAAACTTGCCAATAGAGATACTATTTCACCACTGGGAATTGTTAGAGATGTTGAAGTCTTGTGTGGGAAAACTAAATATCCTGCTGATTTTCTTGTTCTTGGTTCCCCACAAGATAGCTTTTGTCCCATTATATTTGGTAGACCCTTCTTGAACACAGTTAATGCTAAGATAGATTGCAAAAAGGATGTTGTTACTATTGGTTTAGGTGATATGTCTCATGAATTTAATTTCTCTAAATTTCATAGACAACACCGTGAAGAGGAATTGCCTAGTAAAGATGAAATTATTGGTCTTTCTTCCATTGCCGTGCCTCCTAGTGATCCTTTAGAACAGTATTTGCTAGACCATGAAAATGATATGTTTATGAATGAAAGAAGGGAAATAGATGAAGTATTCTTTAATCAGGAACCCATCCTGAAACACAATTTGCCTGTTGAAATCCTAGGGGATCCTCCTCCACCCAAGGGTGATCCCGTGTTTGAGCTCAAACCGTTACCTGATACTCTTAAATATGCTTATCTTGATGAGAAAAAGATATATCCTGTTATTATTATTAGTGCTAATATTTCAGAGCATGAAGAAGAGAGATTATTGAAAACTCTGAAGAAGCACCGTGCTGCTATTGGATATACTCTCGATGATCTTAAGGGCATTAGTCCCACACTATGTCAACACAAAATAAATTTGGAGAAAGATGCTGCTACCTCTTGAGCACTGCGTTGGTTTTCCCTTGAAGAGGAAAGGGTGATGCAGCAAAGTAGCGTAAGTATTTCCCTCAGTTTTTGAGAACCAAGGTATCAATCCAGTAGGAGGCTACGCGCGAGTCCCTCGCACCTACACAAAACAAATAAATCCTCGCAACCAACGCGATAAGGGGTTGTCAATCCCTACACGGTCACTTACGAGAGTGAGATCTGATAGATATGATAAGATAATATTTTTGGTATTTTTATGATAAAGATGCAAAGTAAAATAAAATCAAAGTAAAAAGCAAAGGAAATAACTAAGTGTTGGAAGATTAATATGATGAAGATAGACCCTGGGGCCATAGGTTTCACTAGTGGCTTCTTTCAAGAGCAGAAGTATTTTACGGTGGGTGAACAAATTACTGTTGAGCAATTGACAGAATTGAGCATAGTTATGAGAATATCTAGGTATGATCATGTATATAGGCATCACGTCCGAGACAAGTAGACCGACTCCTGCCTGCATCTACTACTATTACTCCACACATCGACCGCTATCCAGCATGCATCTAGAGTATTAAGTTCATAAGAACAGAGTAACGCCTTAAGCAAGATGACATGATGTAGAGGGATAAATTAATGCAATATGATAAAAAAACCATCTTGTTATCCTCGATGGCAACAATACAATACGTGCCTTGCTGCCCCTACTATCACTGGGAAAGGACACCCCAAGATTGAACCCAAAGCTAAGCACTTCTCCCATTGCAAGAAAGATCAATCTAGTAGGCCAAACCAAACTGATAATTCAAAGACACTTGCAAAGATAACCAATCATACATAAAATAATTCAGAGAAGATTCAAATATTGTTCATAGATAAACTTGATCATAAGCCCACAATTCACCGGTCTCAACAAACACACCGCAAAAGAAGATTACTTCAAATAGATCTCCACAAGAGAGGGGGAGAACTTTGTATTGATATCCAAAAAGAGAGAAGAAGCCATCTAGCTAATAACTATGGACCCGAAGGTCTGAGGTAAACTACTCACACTTCATCAGAAGGGCTATGGTGTTGATGTAGAAGCCCTCCGTGATCGATGCCCCCTCCGGCGGAGCTCCGAAACAGGCCCCAAGATCGGATCTCGTGGATACAGAAAGTTACGGCGGTGGAATTAGGGTTTTGGCTCCGTATCTGATCGTTTGGGGGTACGTAGGTATATATAGGAGGAAGGAGTACGTCGGTGGAGCAACAGGGGGCCCACGAGGGTGGAGGGCGCGCCTGGGGGGGGGGGGGGGGGGGGGCGGGGGGGGGGGGGGGGGGGGGGGGGGGGGGGGGGGGGTAGGCACGCCCCCCTACCTCGTGGCTTCCCTGTTGGTTGCTTGACGTAGGGTCCAAGGTCTCCTGGATCATGTTCGTTCCGAAAATCACGTTCCCGAAGGTTTCATTCCGTTTGGACTCCGTTTGATATTCTTTTTCTGCGAAACTCTGAAATAGTCAAAAACATCAATTCTGGGCTGGGCCTCCGGTTAATAAGTTAGTGCCAAAAATAATATAAAAGTGGATCATAAAGCCCAATAATGTCCAAAACATAAGATAATATAGCATGGAGCAATCAAAAATTATAGATACGTTGGAGACGTATCAAGCATCCCCAAGCTTAATTTCTGCTCGTCCTCGAGTAGGTAAATGATAAAAACAGAATTTTTGATGTGGAATGCTACTAGGCATAATTTCAATGCAAATCTTCTTAATTGTGGCATGAATATTCAGATCCGAAAGATTCAAGACAAAAGTTTAATATTGACATAAAAAATAATAATACTTCAAGCATACTAACTAAGCAATTATGTCTTCTCAAAATAACATGGCCAAAGAAAGTTATCCCTACAAAATCATATAGTCTGGCTATGCTCTATCTTCACCACACAAAGTATTTAAATCATGCACAACCCAGGTCACAAGCCAAGCAATTGTTTCATACTTTTGACATTCTCAAACTTTTTCAATCTTCACGCAATACATGAGCGTGAGCCATGGACATAGCACTATATGTGGAATAGAAAGGTGGTTGTGGAGAAGACAAAAACGGAGAAGATAGTCTCACATCAACTAGGCGTATCAACGGGCTATGGAGATGCCCATCAATAGATATCAATGTGAGTGAGTAGGAATTGCCATGCAACGGATGCACTAGAGCTATAAGTGTATGAAAGCTCAACAAAAGAAACTAAGTGGGTGTGCATCCAACTCTCTTGCTCATGAAGACCTAGGGCATTTTGAGGAAGCCCATCATTGGAATATACAAGCCAAGTTCTATAATGTAAAATTCCCACTAGTATATGAAAGTGACAACATAGGAGACTCTTTATCATGAAGATCATGGTGCTACTTTGAAGCACAAGTGTGGTAAAAGTATAGTAGCATTGTCCCTTCTCTCTTTTTCTCTCATTTTTTTTATTTGGGCCTTTTCTCTCTTTTTATGGCCTCTTTTTCCCTTTTTTCGTCCGGAGTCTCATCCCGACTTGTGGGGGAATCATAGTCTCCATCATCCTTTCCTCACTAGGACAATGCTCTAATAATGATGATCATCACACTTTTATTTTCTTACAACTCAAGAATTACAACTCGGTACTTAGAACAAGATATGACTCTACATGAATGCCTCCGGCGGTGTACCGGGATATGCAATGAATCAAGAGTGACATGTATGAAAGAATTATGAACGGTGGCTTTGCCACAAATATGATGTCAACTACATGATCATGCAAAGCAATATGACAATGATGGAGCGTGTCATAATAATCGGAACAGTGGTAAGTTGCATGGCAATATATCTCGGAATGGCTATGGAAATGCCATGATAGGTAGGTATGGTGGCTATTTTGAGGAAGGTATATAGTGGGTGTATGATACCGGCGAAAAGTGTGCGGTATTAGAGAGGCTAGCAATGGTGGAAGGAAGAAAAGTGCGTATAATCCATGGACTCAACATTAGTCATAAAGAACTCATAAACTTATTGCAAAAATCTACAAGTTATCAAAGCAAAGTATTACGCGCATGCTCCTAGGGGGATAGATTGGTAGGACAAGACCATCACTCGTCCCCGACCGCCACTCATAATGAAGACAATAAATAAATAAATTATGCTCCGACTTCATCACATAACGGTTCACCATACGTGCATGCTACGGGAATCACAAACTTTAACACAAGTATCTCTCAAATTCACAACTACTCAACTAGCATGACTCTAATATCACCATCTTTATATCTCAAAACAATCATCAAGCATCAAACTTCTCTTAGTATTCAAAACACTCATAAGAAAGTTTTTACTAATCTTGAATACCTAGCATATTAGGATTATTTAAGAAAATTACCATGCTATTTAAGACTCTCAAAATAATCTAAGTGAAGCATGAGAGATCAATAGTTTCTATATAACAAATCCACCACCGTGCTCTAAAAGATATAAGTGAAGTACTAGAGCAAAACTATATAACTCAAAAGATATAAGTGAAGCACATAGAGTATTCTAATAATATCCGAATCATGTGTGTCTCTCTCAAAAGGTGTGTACAGCAAAGATGATTGTGGAAAACTAAAAAATAAAGACTCAAATAATACAAGACGCTCCAAGCAAAACACATATCATGTGGTGAATAAAAATATAGCTCCAAGTAAAGTTACTGATAGAAGTAGACGAAAGAGGGGATGCCTTCCGGGGCATCCCCAAGCTTTGGATTTTAGGTGTCCTTACATTATATTGGGTGTGCCATGGGCATCCCCAAGCTTAGGCTCTTGCCACTCCTTGTTCCATAATCCATCAAATCTTTACCCAAAACTTGAAAACTTCACAACACAAAACTTAAAGTAGAAAATCTCGTGAGCTCCGTTAGCGAAAGAAAACAAAACACCACTTCAAGGTACTGTAATGAACTCATTCTTTATTTATATTGGTGTTAAACCTACTTTATTCCAACTTCTCTATGGTTTATAAACTATTTTACTAGCCATAGATTCATCAAATTAAGCAAACAACACACGAAGAACAGATTCTGTCAAAAACAGAACAGTCTGTAGTAATCTGTAGCTAGCGCATGATATGGAACCCCAAAAATTCTAAAATAAATTTCCAGACGTGAGGAATTTATCTATTAATCACCTGCAAAAAGAATTAACTAAATAGCACTTTCCAAATAAAAACATCAGCAGTTCTCGTGAGCGCTAAAGTTTCTGTTTTTTACAGCAAGATTAACAAGACTTTCCCCAAGACTTCCCAACGGTTCTACTTGGCACAAACACTAATTAAACACAAAAAACACGACCAAAACAGAGGCTAGATAAATTATTTATTACTAATCAGGAGCAAAAAGCAAGGAATAAAAATAAAATTGGGTTGTCTCCCAACAAGCGCTATCGTTTAACGCCCCTAGCTAGGCATAAAAGCAAGGATAGATCTAGGTATTGCCATCTTTGGAAGGCAATCCATAAGTGGCTCTCATAATAGATTCATAAGGTAATTTTGTTTTATTTTTAGGGAAGTGTTCCATGCCTTTCCTTAACGGAAATTGGAATCTAATATTCCCTTCCTTCATATCAATAATTGCGCCAGTCGTTCTAAGAAAAGGTCTACCAAGAATAATAGGACATGAAGGATTGCAATCTATGTCAAGAACAATAAAATCTAAGGGCACATAATTCCTATTTGCAACAATAAGAACATCATTAATTCTTCACATAGGTTTATTAATAGTGGAATCCACAAGGTGCAAGTTTAAAGAGCAGTCATCAAAATCACGGAAACCTAACAAATCACACAAAGTCTTTGGAATCATGGAAACACTAGCACCCAAATCACACAAAGCATAGCATTCATGATCTTTAATTTTAATTTTAATAGTTGGTTCCCATTCATCATAAAGTTTTCTAGGGGTAGAAACTTCCAACTCAAGTTTTTCTTCATAAGATTGCATCAAAGCATCAACGATATGTTTGGTAAAAGCTTTATTGTCACAGCCCTAGCTTTGGCCTTGCTTGTCATTACATCATCATCTTGCATCATGTTTAAATTTCTCAGAAACTTGAAATGGGGACTGACCAAACCCCTAGCATCAAAGGAATGCACTAGGTTCACCTAAAATATTTTTAGTAAATCCAAATGGCTTTCAAAAATGTTCATCATTTATGGAAAATGCTGTAAACAGTAACCAGAGGTGATGCACATTTTTCCATGACATATTTGGGCTCTGAATTAAATCTTACTCTATTTGCATTTGGGCATTTAAATACTACAAAATATTTTAAATGCTCAAATAATCATAAACTAAAATGTTTACTGTGGGATATATTCTAAACAGTAGCCATGATTAGTTTCATGATTTTTGGAAATGCCCTGGCATTTTTAATAAAGCCCTAAAGTCTACAGAATAATAGAAAACAAGAAATAAGAGAGAGAGAGAGAGAGAGAGAGAAGAATAACTAGACCCACCTACCTGTAGCTGGCCCAGCTCACTGGCCCAGCCCACCTGGCGCCTCCTGTCGCCTCCCTCCTCGCGCCAGTAGGTAGGGGCGCGTGCCCGGCGTGCGCAGCCACACGCCGGCCACCTCCACCCTGCCTGCGTGCTCCCTCGTCGCCCTGGACCTCCCTCACGACGCCACGCACCCCTGGACCTCCCTCACTCTCTCCCGTGTTTCTCCCCCCTCCTCTGCTCTCTCCCGCGCCACACCCGAGCACGCCCGTCGCCGCCGTTCGCTGCCAGCACGGCCACCGACCACCCCTCGCCCTGCCGATGAGTCCAGAAGCTCCGCCGCGTTTCCCTCGACCTCCTCACTGAGCTACGCAACATCGGAAGCCCTGCAACGCCATCCTCGACGCCATCTTCGTCTTCTGCACCGACGGCCGCCGTTGCTCGATTCGCCGCCCACAGAGCGTCCCCGGCCTCGCCCTCGCGCTCGTTGGACTCGCGGTGAGCCGCTGAACCGTTCCCCTCTTCTTCCATGCCGTTTGGCCGCTCTAGCCGCTATTTCCACCGGACCCGAGAGCTCGCCGTAGCACAGCCATGTCGTCGTCGTCGTCGTTTCAGACGCTGTAGCTCACGAGAAAGCACACCAACATGCTCAGCAGCTCCGCAGCAAGCCAACGCCACCACCCGCACCCCTACCAAGCCCTACAGCCTCGTCCTGACCAACCCCGTGCTCCGGCCGCCGCAGCCAAGCTCGCCACCACCGGCTCCGTCCACCCCCGCCCGAACCATGGCCACCAACAGAGGTGTCTGGCTCCCCTCTTTTGAACGCGCCCTCCCGCGCATCGAATGGATGCCCATAGAGCAAACCCGATGCGGGCACCGCCGCGGTCTGTGGTCGCCGGTGATTAAACGCCGGCAACTGACATGGTCGCTTAGTTAGGCGCTAATCACCACTAATCCCTCCCTAACAGACACTGACAGGCGGGCCCTGCAGCGGGTCAAATCCCAGTCAACACGGGATTAACTCCTAGTTAACAGTGAGCCAATGACATGTGGGACCCGGTCGTCAGGTTTGACCTGGTCAGCATCAGTTGACTCGCTGACGTCATGCTTGCATAACGCTGACGCAGTTAAACATTTCTGGATTTAAAATAATTCAGAAAATTCATAGAAAATCAACCGTAGCTCAGAATGAAATAAATTATATATGAAAAATTATCAAAAAAATATGAAGAATCTGTTTATGCCATGTTCATGCATGTTTGAACAAGTTAACCTCACTGAATAGGACAAATGATGATTAGGGAAATTTATGAAATAACATTTGGAGTTGGAATTTGATCTTGTTTGAGTTCCACTTCAATTAAATTAGCTAGATATTGCATTAGGTCAATTCAGTACCTTAACATGCCATGATCATACATCATGTTTGTTGCATTACATTGATTGTGTTCCCTCTCTTTTGCCGGTGTTTGTCCCCTCTCAGTAGACGTGGTTTCGACGATGTGATCGATGACACTGATGAAGTGCTATATCATCTTCAGAAGTGCCAGGCAAGCAGCCCCATTGATCATATCGATACAACCCCATGTTCTCGCTTCTGCTCTCATTTACGACATTAAGACAACAACATTTCAAACTGTTGTGTGCTGCGGTAGTTGAACCCTTATCCTCTGCACGACCTGTCATTGCCACAGTAACTAGATGAAACCCACTAGCATGTGTAGGAGTTGATTGAGCCATGTATGTGTTTCCTACCTTGCTATGCCTGCTATGCTTAGAGTTGTGTCAGGTCTGGTTCATCTGAGTGATGGGCTAGAGTGAAATGATTACGTCGGTAATATTAGGAAGGTGTTGAACATGATTTGGTAAAGGTATCGATGAGAGGCCATGTACGAGTACATGGTGGGTTGTTTCATTGAGGTCATCCCTAAGAATTTCTGGTGTTTATAGGTTATGTGTTGGCGGCCGTGCGTAGCACTGACCCTAGGGGTGGGCTATGATGCGGTAGATACACCGTGGCACGGTGTACCGAGTCACCCGTTTGGTGTCTTAGGAACCCTATTCACATCGTTCGGGGCCGTATGTGGAAACCTCGGCCGGACTCCCTGCGGATGGAACCTGGATAGGCGATAAACCTGGACTAGAGACTTGAGTGTTTAGGTAGGCCGTGGCCGACACCCTCGTTAGGCTTCCGCTTGAAGGTTGCCGAGTACATGTCGTGTAAACGACGGTAAGTGGTGAGAGCGTGTATGAAGAAGTGCACCCCTGCAGGGTTAACATCATCTATTCGAATAGCCGCGTCCGCGGTAAAGGACTACTTGGTTGTTTGTACAGTTCATAGATAACTTGAAGTGGATACTCTAAAATTCGCAAGATAAGTGTGAGTGCTATGGATGGCCTTCTCGTAGGGAGACGGGAGCGGATCCATAGTGGTGTATTGAATGGTGAATATGTGGACTCGTGTGCGCCACCTCAAAAGAGTTGCTTGCAGTCGTAGTTCAGGTTAGCCACTGAGTCAAAGCTGGCTTGCTGTAGTTAAACTCCACCACCCCCCCCCCCCTTGTTGATACCGATGCATATGTAGTTAGTTCTGATGTAAGTCTTGCTGAGTACATTTGTACTCACGTTTGCTTAATTTATGTTTTGCAGAGAGACATCAGTCTCGCTAGTAGTTCCGTGTGGACTTCGACATTTAGCTTGCTACCTCAGCTACGATCTTGTGCCCTTGGTAGGGTCTTGTAGATAGTCAGGCTTCTCAACCTTCTTCATTTGTAGTTGTTTGTACTCAGACAGGTTAAGCTTCCGCATGTGCTTGTTGCTTGTATGCTCTGTATGTTGGGTCATGAGACCCATGCTTGTAATACTGGGCTCCACGGAGCCTAATGAATAAATACTCTGAGTCATAGAGTCTTGTTGTGATGCCATGTTGTATTTGCACATATCGAGCATATTGTGTGTATGATTGAAATGCTTGGCATGTGTGGGATCCGACAACCTAGTTGTTTATCCTTGGTAGCCTCTCTTATGGGGAAATGTAGTCTTGTGCTTCCATGAGCCATAGTAGTCCGCTACAGCCCGGTTCACCGAAGTCCTGCTAGCCCAGCACTATTGCTCCGGAACACTTGACTGGCCGGCATGTGATTCACTTCATTCCTGTGTTCGTCCCTTCAGGGAAATGTCACGCGGTGACATCCGGAGTCCTGCCTAGCTTGCTACAGCCCGGGTTTCCACAGTCCTGTTAGCCCAATGCTACAGCCCGGATTCACACGCTGCTGACCGACATGCTCGATGTTGATTCATGTATGCATGTTTCCGTAAGTTAGTGCCACTTTGGGTTCACGGCTAGTCATGTCGGCCCGGGTTCTCTGTCATATGGATGCTAGCGACACTATCATATACGTGAGCCAAAAGGCGCAAACGGTCTCGGGCCATGGTAAGGCGACACCCGTGGGTATACCGTGCGTGAGGCCGCAAAGTGATATGAGGTGTTACATGCTAGATCAGTGTGACTTAGAATCGGGGTCCTGACATGTATTTTGACTATAAGCATGAGGAGAATTTAGCACAGATTGCAACAAGGAAATACAATCTCTCAAAGAGCAGCTATCATAATTAAATTCCTTGAAATCCAAAATAGTAGGTTCATTAACATATAGAGTTTTGATCTCTTCAATCCCAGTTTTATCAAATTTAGCATCAAGATCTAAAAACTCCGAATTTTTGGAATGCCTTATAGATAAAGGTGGATCATATTTAGTCCCATCATTATCAAGATTCATATTGCAAAACAAAGATTTAATAGGGGACACATCAATAACTTTTAGATCTTCATCTTTATTATCATGGAAACTAGAAGAGCACGCTCTTATAAAGTAATCTCTCTTAGCACGCATCCTAGCGGTTCTTTCTTTGCACTCATCAATGGAAATTCTCATGGCTTTGAGAGACTCATTGATATCATGCTTAGGAGGAATAGATCTAAGTTTTAAAGAATCAACATCAAGGGAAATTCTATCAACGTTCCTAGCCAAATCATCAACTTTAAGCAATTTCTCTTCAAGCAAAGCATTGCAATTCTTTTGTGAATTCATAAATTCCTTAACACTAGTCTCAAATTCATAGGGCATCTTATTAAATTTTCCATAAGAATTGTTGTAGGACTTACCATAATTATTAGAGGAATTACTAGGATAAGGCCTAGGATTAAAGTTTCCTCTATACGCGTTGTTACCAAAATTATTCCTACCAACAAAATTCACATCCATAGATTCATTATTATTCTCAATCAAAGTAGACAAAGGCGTATCATTGGGATCAGAAGAAACACTCTTAGTAGCAAATAATTTCATATGTTCATCCAACTTTCCACTCAAAACATTAATTTCTTCTATCACATGCACTTTTTTATTAGTAGATCTTTCAGTGTGCCATTGAGAATAATTAACCACAATATTATCTAGGAGTTTAGTAGCTTCTCCTAAAGTGATTTACATAAAAGTGCCTCCCATGGCCGAATCTAAAAGATTTCTAGAAGCAAAATTCAATCCGGCATAAAATTTTTGTATAATGATCCAAAAATTCAAAGCATGAGTAGGGCAATTACATATCATTAATTTCATCCTATCCCAAGCTTGTGCAACATGTTCATGATAAAGTTGCTTAAAATTCATAATATCATTTCTAAGAGAGATAATCTTAGCGGGAGGAAAATACTTAGAGATAAAAGCATCTTTGCACTTATTCCAAGAATCAATACTATTTTTAGGCAAAGACGAAAACCAAGCTTTAGCACGATCTCTAAGCGAAAAAGGAAATAGCTTCAATTTAACAATATCATTGTCCACATCTTTCTTCTTTTGCATATCACACAAATCAACGAAGCTATTTAGATGGGTAGCGGCATCTTCACTAGGAAGGCCGGAAAATAGATCTTTCATGACAAGATTCAGCAAGGCAGCATTAATTTCACAAGATTCAGCATCGGTAAGAGGAGCAATCGGAGTGCTAATAAAATCATTGTTGTTGGTATTGGTAAAGTCACACAATTTAGTGTTATATTGAGCCATCGTGACAAGCAAGAAATCCAATACACAAGCAAACGAGGAACGGGCAAAAAGAAGCAAATAGAGAAAGAGAGGGAGGATAGAGAGAGACAGAGGGTAAATAAAACAGCAAGGGTGAAGTGGGGAGAGGAAAACAAGAGGCAAATGGCAAATAGTGTAATGTGGGAGATAAGGGTTTGTGATGGGTACTTGGTATGTTGACTTTTGCGTAGACCTCCCCGGCAACGGCGCCAGCAATCCTTCTTGCTACCTCTTGAGCACTGCGTTGGTTTTCCCTTGAAGAGGAAAGGGTGATGCAGCAAAGTAGCGGAAGTATTTCCATCAGTTTTTGAGAACCAAGGTATCAATCCAGTAGGAGGCTATGCACGAGTCCCTTGCACCTACACAAAACAAATAAATCCTCGCAACCAACGCGATAAGGGGTTGTCAATCCCTACACGGTCACTTACGAGAGAGAGAGATCTGATAGATATGATAAGATAATATTTTTGAAATTTTTATGACAAAGATGCAAAGTAAAATAAAATCAAAGTAAAAAGCAAAGGAAATAACTAAGTGTTGGAAGATTAATATGATGAAGATAGACCCCGGGGCCATATGTTTCACTAGTGGCTTCTCTCAAGAGCAGAAGTATTTTACGGTGGGTGAACAAATTACTATTGAGCAATTGAGAGAATTGAGCGTAGTTATGAGAATATCTAGGTATGATCATGTATATAGGCATCACGTCCGAGACAAGTAGACCGACTCCTGCCTGCATCTACTACTATTACTCCACACATCGAGCGCTATCCAGCAAGCATCTAGAGTATTAAGTTCATAAGAACAGAGTAACGCCTTAAGCAAGATGACATGACGTAGAGGGATAAATTCATGCAGTATGATAAAAAACATCTTGTTATCCTCGATGGCAACAATACAATACGTGCCTTGCTGCCCCTACTATCACTGGGAAAGGACACCGCAAGATTGAACCCAAAGCTAAGCACTTCTCCCATTGCAAGAAAGATCAATCTAGTAGGACAAACCAAACTGATAATTCGAAGAGACTTGCAAAGATAACCAATCATACATAAAAGAATTCAGAGAAGATTCAAATATTGTTCATAGATAAACTTGATCATAAACCCACAATTCACCGGTCACAACAAACACACCGCAAAAGAGATTACATCGAATAGATCTCCACAAGAGAGGGGGAGAACTTTGTATTGAGATCCAAAAGAGAGAAGAAGCCATCTAGCTAATAACTATGGACCCGAAGGTCTGAGGTAAACTACTCACACTTCATCGGAAGGGCTATGGTGTTGATGTAGAAGCCCTCCGTGATCGATGCCCCCTCTGGCGGAGCTCCGGAACAGGCCCCAAGACGGGATCTCGTGGATACAGAAAGTTACGGCAATGGAATTAGGGTTTTGGCTCCGTATATGATCGTTTGGGGGTACGTAGGTATATATAGGAGGAAGGAGTACGTGGGTGGAGCAACAGGGGGCCCACGAGGGTGGAGGGCGCGCCTGGTGGGGTAGGCTCGCCCCCCTACATCATGGATTCCCTGTTGGTTGCTTGACGTAGGGTCCATGTCTCCTGGATCATGTTCGTTCCGAAAATCACGGTCCCGAAGGTTTCATTCCGTATGGACTCCGTTTGATATTATTTTCTGCAAAACTCTGAAATAGGCAAAAACAGCAATTCTGGGTTGGGCCTCCGGTTAATAGGTTAGTCCCAAAAATAATATAAAAGTGGATAATAAAGCCCAATAATGTCCAAAACAGAAGATAATATAGCATGGAGCAATAAAAAATTATAGATACGTTGGAGACGTATCAGATGCCAAACCAGTTCGTGATCACCAACGACGGCTGAATCCTAAGATGAAAGAAGTGGTAAGAAAGGAAATACTAAAGCTCCTTGAGGTAGGTATAATTTATCCCTTTGCTGATAGTCAGTGGGTAAGTCATGTCGATTGTGTCCCTAAAAAGGGAGGTATTACTGTCGTTCCTAATGATAAAGATGAATTGATTCCACAAAGAATTATTACAGGTTATAGGATGGTAATTGATTTCCGCAAATTAAATAAGGCTACTAAAAAAGATCATTACCCCTTACCTTTTATTGATCAAATGCTAGAAAGATTATCCAAACATACACATTTTTGCTTTCTAGATGGTTATTCTGGTTTCTCTCAAATACCCGTGTCAGCTGATGACCAATCTAAGACCACTTTTACTTGCCCGTTCGGTACTTTTGCTTATAGACGTATGCCTTTTGGTTTATGTAATGCACCTGCTACCTTCCAAAGATGCATGATGGCTATATTCTCTAACTTTTGTGAAAATATTTGTGAGGTTTTCATGGACGATTTCTCCATCTATGGATCCTCTTTTGATGATTGCTTGAGCAACCTTGATCAAGTTTTCGAGAGATGTGAAGAAACTAATCTTGTCTTGAATTGGGAAAAGTGCCACTTTATGGTTAATGAAGGTATTGTTTTGGGGCATAAAGTTTCTGAAAGAGGTATTGAAGTTGATAAAGCTAAGGTTGATGCTATTGAAAAGATGCCATGTCCCAAGGACATCAAAGGTATAAGAAGTTTCCTTGGTCATGCCGGTTTTTATAAGAGGTTCATTAAGGACTTCTCAAAAATTTCTTGGGCTCTGACTAATTTATTACAAAAAGATATACCATTTGTCTTCGATGATGATTGCATAGAAGCATTTGAAATACTTAAGAAAGCATTAATCTCTGCACCTATTGTTCAGCCATCTGATTGGAATTTACCTTTTGAAATTATGTGTGATGCTAGTGATTATGTTGTAGGTGTTGTTCTAGGGCAAAGAGTTGATAAGAAATTAAATGTTATTCAATATGCTAGTAAAACTCTAGATAATGCTCAGAAGAATTATGCTACTACTGAAAAACAATTCTTAGTAATTGTATTTTCTTGTGATAAGTTCAGAACTTACATTGTTAATTCTAAAGTAACTATTCATACTGATCATGCTGCTATTAAATATCTCATGGAAAAGAAAGATGCTAAACCTAGACTTATTAGATGGGTTCTCCTGCTACAAGAATTTGATTTGCATATTATTGATAGAAAGGAAGCTGAGAACCCCGTTGCGGACAACTTGTCTAGGCTAGAGAATGTGCTTGATGACCCACTACCTATTGATGATAGCTTTCCTGATGAACAATTAAATGTCATAAATGCTTCTCATACTGCTCCATGGTATGCTGATTATGCTAATTATATTGTTGCTAAATTTATACCACCTAGTTTCACATACCAGCAAAAGAAAAAGTTCTTCTATGATTTGAGACATTACTTTTGGGATGACTCACATCTTTATAAAGGAGTAGATGGTGTTATTAGATGTTGTGTACCTGAGCATGAACAGGAACCGATCCTACGCAAGTGTCACTCCGAGGATTATGGAGGACACCATGCTGGAGATAGAACTGCACACAAGGTATTGCAATCCGGTTTTTATTGGCCTACTCTCTTCAAGGATGCCCGTAAGTTTGTTTATCTTGTGATGAATGTCAAAGAATTGGTAATATTAGTAGACGTCAAGAAATGCCTATAAATTATTCACTTGTTATTGAACCATTTGATGTTTGGGGCTTTGATTATATGGCACCTTTTCCTACCTCTAATGGATATACACATATTTTAGTTGTTGTTGATTACTTTACTAAGTGGGTAGAAGCTATTCCAACTAGTAGTGTTGATCATAACGCCTCTATTAAGATGCTTAAAGAAGTTATTTTTCCAAGGTTTGGAGTCCCTAGATATTTAATGACTGATGGTGGTTCACATTTTATTCATGGTGCTCTCCGTAAAATGCTTGCTAAATATGATGTTAATCATAGAATTGCATCTCCTTATCACCCAGAGTCTAGTGGTCAAGTAGAATTGACCAATGGAGAACTCAAATTAATTTTGCAAAAGACTGTTAATAGATCTAGAAATAATTGGTCCAAGAAACTTGATGATGCATTATGGGCCTATAGAACTGCATATAAAAATCCTATGGGTATGTCTCCGTATAAATGGTTTATGGAAAAGCATGTCATTTACCTCTTGAACTAGAACATAAGGCTTATTGGGCTATTAAAGAGCTCAATTATGATTTCAAACTTGCCGGTGAGAAGAGGTTATTTGACATTAGCTCACTTGATGAATGGAGAACCCAAGCCTAAGAGAATGCCAAATTATTTAAAGAAAAAGTTAAAAGATGGCATGACAAAAGAATACAAAAGCGTGAGTTTAATGTAGGTGATTATGTATTGCTATAAAACTCTCATTTAAGTTTTTTGCAGGAAAACTTCTCTCTAAATGGGAAGGTACTTACGTTATCGAGGAAGTCTATCGTTCCGGTGCCATAAAAATCAACAACTTCGGAGGCACAAATCCGAAGGTGGTGAACGGTCAAAGAATCAAACATTATATCTCAGGTAATCATATAAATGTTGAAACTAAGGATGGAAATTTTACCCATGGACATGGATATCCATGGATATCCGACCTGAATGGATAGGGTCTGGATATGCTTTTGTGTCCATGGACGCTGCCCAAACCCGACCCGGTTGCTCATGGGTAGGGCATGGATATAATATTGTACCCGTGGATATATCCAAACCCGACCCGGTAGTGTGACTTAATGGGCCAAAATCTGCTACCCCTACCCCATAGTCACACTCACATGTCCCACTGCAATTTTACACTTTGTTATCTAAAACATGTAAAAGAAATTACACAATCTCCGTCATAACTTTTATTAGTTGACATTCAATCCCCTCTGTAACATACTCCAATGCTCCTTCCCTTATTTTTATCTCCTTGTTAAATGACTCGTCATTCACAACTATTAGAAAAATACTAAATGATCTTAGCATGTTAGTGGATGTTGATTTATCATAAGTTGATGTTTAGCATAAGTGAGGCCTAGCCTGCCACAAGGTGAAGAATGGAGGAGCTTATGTTAATGCTGTGTTATGTGTAATTTATATTTCTTGAGAGGACCCAATGGATTTCCAGTGGGTATGGATATCCATCGGGTTTGGACATGGACACAATTTATCACCCATGGATTTTTTCGTGGATGGACAAAGACTGTCTTCATGGATATGGATTTAATATTGTTCAACCCGATCCAAACCCGACCCATTGCCATCCTTAGTTGAAACCAATGTTATTGAAACCGTAACCCCGGAGGAATACATAAGGGACACTTTCCGGAATGTTTCAGACTCCGAAAAGGAATAGGTATGTGGTACGGTAAGTAAACCGACTCCAAAACAGTTCGAATGGCAATTTTTCTCTGTTTTGGAATATTTAGAAAAATAGAAAAATAAGAAGCAGTCCGGGAAGGACACGAGGGCTCCACGAGGGTGGAGGCCGTGCCCTACCCCCTGGGCGCGCCCCCCTACCTCGTGGGCACCTCATGTGCTCTCCGGACTCCGTTTTCTTGCATGTTACATATTTTGGTCGGTAAAAATTCATTATATAATCTCCCAAAGGTTTTGACTACCGTATCACGCAAAAATCTCCTGTCTTTGTTTCGAGCTATTTTTCTGACAGATCCAGGTCGTCATGTCGTCTTCAAGTGCCCCCAAGGACCAGTTCTTAGAGAAGGTCATCAACTCCTACCTCGCGGAAGTGTTGCAACACCCTCAAACCATTGAGATGCATGAGGGGTTATTGCACATCCGCGATGTTGAGGGACCAAGGAAGACCGGAAGCACGGAGGCAAGGCTCGAGGCATTGGAGCAAGAAGTTTTCAAGTGTCAGGAGATGGTGGAGCGTGGACTCGATTCCAGTCACATTATGATCACGGAGTTCACCAACAACCACAAGCTGGACGTCAAGGACATTGGGGAGGCCATCTTCAAGCTTCATGAGAAAATCGAGCACCTCCAAGCCCAGATCTATGACCTGCAAAATCAAAACTGTGAGTATGAATATAGATTCAATAGGATGAGTTTGGCTGCAGATTTGAGGTTTCAGGAGACTCGATCATCCTTCTATGATGGTGAGCCTATGCCTTGGAAGAAGGACGACAAGCCTACGCCATCAACAAAACCATCAACTTCTACACCAACAAAGGAGACATAATCACATGGTATGGGCACTCCCCTTGGCAACTGCCAAGCTTGGGGGAGTGCCCCGGTATCGTATCACCATCACTTTTATCTTTACCATTTTTCTTAGTTCAATCCTTTTGATAATATCTTGATCTAGTAGCATAAAGTTTTTAGTATGATCTAGTTGTGAGTTTTGCTTTATGATCCTTCTATGTAATCGAGTCCGTGAGCTATATATAACAAACATTAGTGTTGAGTCAAGGGCTTGATAATTTTTCCATAATATTGAGTGAATAAAATAAAAGAGAAAGAAATAAAAGAGATCATATGGATCTTATGGAGAGTAATGAGCTCACATAGAAAAAGTATGATGAATAAAGGCTGTTGAGAGTTGACAAACATAGTTTTGGTCATCGTTGCAATTAATAGGAAGTAATAAAGAAAGAGAGTTCTTCACATATATATATACTATCTTGGACATCTTTTATGATTGTGAGCACTCATTAAAATATGACATGCTAAAGAGTTGACGTTGGACAAGGAAGATAATGTAATGGGTTATGTTTTCTTACATCTGAGATGAATTATATTGTCATGGATCATCCAACATGATTGAGCTTGCCTTTCCCCCTCATGCTAGCCAAATTCTTTGCACCAAGTAGAGATACTACTTGTGCTTCCAAACACCCTTAAACCAGTTTTGCCATGAGAGTCCACCATACCTACCTATGGATTGAGTAAGATCCTCCAAGTAAGTTGTCATCGGTGCAAGCAATAAAAATTGCCCTATAAATATGTATGACTTATTAGTGTGGGAGAAAATAAGCTTTATACGATCGTGTGATATGGAAGAAATAAAAGCAACAGACTGCATAATAAAGGTCCATATCACAAGTGGCAATATAAAGTGACGTTCTTTCGCATTAAGATTTTGTGCATCCAACCGTAAAAGCGCATGACAACCTCTGCTTCCCTCTGCGAAGGGCCTATCTTTTACTTTTATATTTTGGCAAGTACAACATGTTGCATAAGAGTCATGGTGATCTTCACCTTTCCTTTTTACATTTTATATTTTGGCAAGTACAACATGTTGCAAAGATCCTCGTATATATGGCTAATTGGATGTGTGTTTTCATGAACTATTATTGTTGACATTACCCTTGAGGTAAAACGTTGGGAGGCAAAACTATAAGCCCCTATCTTTCTGTAACATCCCAAAATTCTAAATTTTGGAATGTTATAATAAATAGATAGATTTGACTGATTGTTTGATTGATTGTCTGAAAGTGAGTGAATTCGAAACTTTTGAAAGTTAAATGAGAGGGAATAAAAGGACTTTCCCAAACTTTCATATTTGCTTTC
This sequence comes from Triticum urartu, assembly GCF_003073215.2. NCBI lineage: Eukaryota > Viridiplantae > Streptophyta > Magnoliopsida > Poales > Poaceae > Triticum > Triticum urartu. The sequence continues at coordinate 54,177,771 of NC_053023.1, forward strand.
TGATCTCCATGAATTCAAATTCTTTTCAACACAAAACCATAGAGAGAAGATGACATGACTTCTTCCATTTAAAATGAAAAGGGTGTTTGAAAAATATTTGAATTCCATTGGGAAATATTTTTCCAATTCAGAAACTTTATGAAACTCAATGATTTTCACGAGAGAAGATAAAATGACTTCTTCAATTTATGAAATATGAGTTGGGAGTTTCAAAGGATCAATTTTCAAGTCCTTTTGGAATTAATTTTCAATTTGGATTTATTTGAGTTTTATTCAAATTACTTTTCTCCAAAAATAAAATACATGGAAAATGGGGTAATATGATTCCCTACATTAGAAAATTGGAGAAAAATTTATTTGAAATCATTTTGGTATTTTTAAAGGGTTAATTAGATAAATGCCACTCCAATTATGGTGATTCATAAAAATGCCATTGCAATTTCCAAACTTTGAAAAATGCCACTGCAAATTTTGCAATCTTTGAAGAACACCACTGCAGACTTCGAAAAATGCCACTCGAAGTGGCATGAAATGGCATTTTTCAAAGTTTGGAAATTGCGGTGGCATTTCTCAGAATCGCCATAATTGGAGTGGCATTTATCAAATTAACCATTTTTTAAAATGTTTTTGTTGGATTCTATTAGACCAGTAGCACTCTTTGATTTATTTGATTTTGTGTGGATTTTATTTGACTTTACTAAAATGTTCATGTCGTATAAAATCTTTTTCTGAAAATTTTGATATATTATATGCCTATGTAATATTTTTAGTTATTTTCGTTTTTGTTATTTTCTTTGTTTGAAAAAAAACTTTATTTTAAAAAAAGGAACTCTCCGCCGACAGGGCCGAACCCCAGCCAGCCGAATCGGCCCATGGCCTCTCTCCCCTCGCGCGAACCGCCTCCACCCCGGTCGCCCGATCCCCTCCCGCTCGCCCTGTCTCGCTGATAGCGGGGCCCGCGTCTTCTTCCCCACGACAGGCAGGACTCCTGCCCGAGAACGACGCCGAGCACCGCCGCTCAAATCCTCCCAGGGCGCTGTCTCCATGGCCCCTCGCGCAATCCCAACCCCCTATAAATACTTCCCACCTCATCCTCGTCCGATTTTCGCGAAAACCTCGATCTACCGTGCCCTAGGGAGTCCTCCCGATCTCGCCGGAGAAGTTTTCTGCCGCCACGCACCATTGCTCGCCGTCTTCACCACCGCGCCTCGTCCCGACGTACCCGAGTCCCGCCGAGACCACCCCGGACTCGCCTTTCTCCGCCGCGTCCGCCTGACCCCTCCGTCACCGCCGGCGATCGCCGGAGACGTCGCCACCGTCGACCACAGGAGCTGACCTCTCCGTCGTCTTCGTCTCACCATCGCGGTAAGCCTCGACCGTCCGATCTAGTTTCGACGCTGTAGATTAGATATGCTAGTTTTTTTCTTTCTTTCTTTCTCTTGCAAACCGTTTTTCTTTAAGTAGTGAACGTTCGTTGTTTTAGTCTTTACAGCGAACGATTTCGTTACATAAGCTTCTGTAGCGAACATTTTCTGTTTTGGCCTTTGTAGTGGACGAATTTCTCACTTATGTTTCTATAGCGGACGTTCGTCGGTTAAGTTTTTCTTTTTCCTGTTTTATTTAGGATAGGGACCTCGTCGTAATTAAAGTTTTTACCGAATAGTCCCTGTTCTTCAAACGGTCATAACTTTTTACTCGTTAGTCCAAATCCAACGAAACCAACGCCCACGTCTTCGTTACGATCTCTTCTATCTAGTAATCCAACTCAAACATATTTTTGAAAAGTTTTAAAATTTGAATTAGACCAGATTTGAATTCAAACTTCGTTTGATCATAACTTGAGTTTCGTAGCTCCGTTTCAGTTGATTCTTTTTGCAAATCGAAGCTCTTGACCTAAACATTCTAATAAGGCCAAATTCACATAATTTTGGTACTGTTAGAAATTGTTTTATGTTGCAAGAGTTATTTATTTTGTTTTGATGTTTTCCGAATCGTCTTCTTCGTTCTTTCTGATCTTTTGAGTGACTGCTTATGTGTGGTTACTATTGCTTGCTTACGATAGATTGACCGGAGTGTGACGAGTAGAACTATCTAGAGTTTTGAGTGCGCATCATCTTCATCAACATTGCAGGCAAGTTCACACTTTGATCATATCCCCTTCCATACCCAGTGTTTATGCATTAGCTTCACCCTCAAACATTGCATGAGTAGGATTGATAACATGTGGGTATTGGGAAGTAGTTGATGAGGTAGGAACCAATTGCCCTGCATTCAAACCTTGAGAGTTACTTCTACGTTAGCTTATTATGCCATGCTATGCTAGTAGACGTGGATTGGGTTTTGAGAGTATCCATGACAGATGTGAGATTGTTAATTAATGGTTTACCTAAGGTGGCAACTTAAACACACATCTGGGTGGATTGAGGCACCTGGTTATTCCAGGACTTGCCTGTCTAGGCACCTGGGTATTCCAGGACTTGCCTGATTTTCTTTTGGACTGCCACCCAGGCTCAAAGGGATCACGAGATTATTCATACTAGAAACTTCCGTGTGCAGCCACAAGCCATTATGGGCTCTGGCATAGTTGATTAAGTTGTGCGAACTCTTACAGTGGTAGACTAGCAGATGTAGGGGATGTAGGTGGTACGGTCTACCCGATCGTAAGGTGCTAGCGCTTCTGAAAGACTATGTCTCGGTCATCCATCTTCTCAAACACCATGTAGTGCGAGAAAACAAACGGAGGCGATCGAGTCTTGTGGGGAAAAGTGCGCAAACCTCTGCAGAGTGTATAAACTAATCATGATTAGCCGTGTCCCCGGTTATGGACATCTTGAGTATCTAGTTCCTGGATTATCCTGTTGATCTCATCACGTTACTTTAAATGAATATTGTTGGGTTTAATGATGTTACTTAATTGGGATTGAGAATGCTGTCAACCATTCTCAATGTTAAACAACCACCTTGATAGTTAAATAAAATTTATTCCTTTGCAGTAGGGAAAAATTGGCTTTACGCAAAAACCTTATAACCATAGAGCTTTTCCACCAGCCAAATATGCATGTAGTGATAGTATTTATTCATCATTCTTTATGGTGTGAATTTGCCAGTACATTCAATGTACTGACCCTCTGTGGCTGCAACGTCTCATGTTGCAGGATTATCTTACGACGAGTAAGTGATACGTTAGGGTTACGATTTCTACACTCAACTTTGCCGTTGGTGTTGATGGGAATCCACAACCTTGTTACTTCCGCTATTTTGGATTTGAGGTAATAGTATTTACGTTACTTTTACATGTGATTTACCTCTGTTATAAATCCTCGAGTACTGTGTGTGTCAGCATACCGATCCAGGGAATACACTTAAGCACAGAGACTTGACCCATTTGGGTCGGGTCGCTACACTTTCTCTGTGTCCGATTAAAACTCCATACCCATATATATTGTGTGAGTGTTAGCAATTGTGAAAGACTATATGATAGTTGAGTATGTGGACTTGCCGAAAAGCTCTTATATTGACTATTTCCTATGTTATAATAAATTGCAATTTCTCCAATGACTGAGATTATAGTTTGTTAGTTTTCAATGAAGATTATGATTCATACTTGAAACTATGATTTAATTGTTACTCTAGCATAAGAGATCATATGACAAGAATTATATAAGTTGTTGTTATAAGAATGATCATGATGCCCTCATGTCCGTATTTTATTTTTATCGACACCTCTATCTCTAAACACGTGGACATATTTTTTGATTTCGGCTTTCGCTTCAGGACAAGCGAGGTCTAAGCTTGGGGGAGTTGATACGTCGATTTTTCATCATGCTTTTATATTGTTATTTATTGCATTATGGGCTATTATTACACATTACGTCACAATACTTATGCCTATTATCTCTTATTTTACAAGGTTTACATAAGGAGGGAGAATGTCGGCAGCTGGGATTCTGGGCTGGAAAAGGGGAAAATATTAGATACCTATTCTGCACAGCTCCAAAAGTCCTGAAACTTCACGGAAGTCATTTTCAAATATATAAAAAATACTGAGCGCAAGAAGTTCCGGAGGGGGGCCACACCCTGCCCACGAGGGTGGGGGCGCGCCCTACCCCCTGGGTGCGCCCCCTGCCTCGTGGCCCTCCGATTCCCATCTTCTGCTATATGGAGTCTTTCGATGAGGAAAAAATCATAAGCAACCTTTCGGGACGAGACTCCGCCGCCACGAGGCGGAACCTTGGCGGAACCAATCTAGGGCTCCGGCAGAGCTGTTCTGCCGGGGACACTTCCCTCCGGGAGGTGGCAATCATCGCCATCGTCATCACCAATGCTCCTCTCATCGGGAGAGGGCAATCTCCCTCAACATCTTCACCAGCACCACCTCCTCTCAAAACCCAAGTTCATCTCTTGTATCCAATTCTTGTCTCCAAGTCCGGGATTGGTACCTGTGGGTTCCTAGTAGTGTTGATTACTCCTTGTAGTTGATGCTAGTTGGTTTACTTGGTGGAATATCATATGTTCAGATCCTATATGCATATTAATACCCCTTTGATTATGAACATGAATATGCTTTGTGAGTAGTTACGTTTGTTCCTGAGGACATGGGAGAAGTCTTGCTATTAGTAGTCATGTGAATTTGGTATTCGTTCGATATTTTGATGAGATGTATGTTGTCTCTCCTCTAGTGGTGTTATGTGAACGTCGACTACATGACACTTCACCATTATCTGGGCCTCGAGGAAGGCATTGGGAAGTAATAAGTAGATGATGGGTTGCTAGAGTGACAGAAGCTTAAACCCTAGTTTGTGCGTTGCTTCGTAAGGGGCTGATTTGGATCCACATGTTTCATGCTATGGTTAGGTTTACCTTAATACTTTTGTTGTAGTTGCAGATGCTTGCAGTAGAGGTTAATCATAAGTGGGATGCTTGTCCAAGTAAGGACAGCACCCAAGCACCGGTCCACCCACATACCAAATTATCAAAGTACCGAACATGAATCATATGAACGTGATGAAAACTAGCTTGATGATATTCCCATGTGTCCTCGGGAGCGCTTTTCTCTATATAAGAGTTTGTCCAGGCTTGTCCTTTGCTACAAAAAGGATTGGGCCACCTTGCTGCACTTTATTTACTTTTGTTACTTGTTGCTTGTTACCAATTATCTTATCACAAAACTATCTGTCACCTATAATTTCAGTGCTTGCAGAGAATACCTTGCTGAAAACCGCTTATCATTTCCTTCTGGTCCTCGTTGGGTTTGACACTCTTACTTATCGGAAGGATTACGATAGATCCCCTATACTTGTGGGTCATCAACATACTGAATGTACTAGAATGTACGGGAGCAACTTGTCGTGAATAGACAAACAAGGAAAAAAAGAAGGTGAAGAAATGTAATAATAAGCTGACGATGTGCATTGTTATTTATAGGATACGTCAAAGCGTATGTGTATAAGTAGTACAATAAGAAAAAATAGGACTATCTGACATGTCCGATCCAAGGGCGAGCTGTGTGCGGGTATGTAAAACAGGTATAACGATCGGTATTAGAGACCACCTAGGGATTCCCTTGTACGTCAAAGCTTCTTGCTCCCTTGGTGCTTCCCTCCCGTGATGGGTCCGATGATCTAGCTATCGGAGAGGGCCTCCAGAGAATAGGGTCCTGAAAAGAAGAAAATGATAAAGATATACTGGTCCTGAGGCGGTTGAACCGCATTGTGGGACGTGCCATAGCCGTGCCTCCGCCTATACCCTTGGTGTCTTTAGTGCGTTGTTATGTACGCGCGGTGCAAATTTCATCGCTTTACTGGGACTAGGCGATCTCTAAACGCGCCTGGTGATTCTGTTGCAGGTTATTCTGGACTCGCTTGAATGTGTCTGTGGACCTTGTCACCGAAATTGGCGGTTTGCCTCAAAAGGCTGCTTTGCACTTCTGCTGCAAGGGACGCAGTGTGCTCCTCCGTGCGGAGCGAGCGTTCTGTGTTTCTGTAAATTGTTATAACCCCGCGAGGTCCTGGCATTCTGAGCTTGAGGTATGCATAACATGGTACCACATTGAATCTAGCGAATGCGGTTCGTCCGAGTAGTGCGTGATAGCCACTGCGGAAGGGGACGCTATCGAAGATTAACTCTTCGCTTCGAAAGTTATCCGGAGATCCGAAGATGTAGCCACCCGACCTCAAACGGCCAAGTCTTTGTGCTTCAGTCTCATCCATGGATCGGTAATGCTGACACACACAGTACTCGAGGATTTATAACAGAGTAGCAATCACACACTTATTACATCGAATGTCTCAAAAGAGAACTTATTACAGTAAATATGGCTTAAGTCCATCTAATACGATAACAGCGGAAGGCTTGGAAGATAAAGTGAGTCCATCAACTCCAACGGTATAGCTGAGCTGCACGGCATCGACCTAACGAACCTTACTCCTCGTCTGAAAAGTCTGCAACATGATACGTTGCAGCCCGAAAATGGGTCAGCACATGGAATATGCTGGCAATATAACACAGTAGAGAAAGAACAGAATAATGCTATCACTACATGCATATTTAGCTGGTGGAAAGCTCTATGGTTACAGTTTTTGCGAAAAGCCAATTTTTCCCCACAACAAAGGAATATATTTTATTTACCTATCATGCTAGTTGAAACATCATTGAGAAGGTTCCTCCAACTCAATCCCAATTAAAGTAATTAACAACACAACAATATTAATTAAGAGTGATGAGATACTTAGGATACTCCAAGTACTAGATACTCAAGATTTCCATAACCGGGGACACGGCTAACCATGATTAGTTTATACACTCTGCATAGGTTTGCGCACTTTTCCCCACAATACCCGATCTCCTCTGTTGGATTTCTCGCACTACATGGTGTTTGAGAAACGGATGACCGAGACACAGTCTTTCAGAAGCATTAACCCCTTACTCCGGGCAGACCATACCAAACCTACATCCCACTACCTGCTGATCCACCTCTTCGGGAGCTTCACGCAACTTACTCAACTATGCTAGAGCCCATAATAGCTTGTGGCTGCACATGGAAGTTTCTAGCATGAAAATATCTCAGTTCCCTTTTAGCCTGGGTGGCGGACCATAGGATTATCACACGGGTACTCCGGGATATCCTAGGACAACACTTGATTCCCTAGGTGCCCAACAAACAATCCACCCAGATGTGTATTCAAGTTGCCACCTTAAGTTAAACCATTAATTAACAATCTCACATCTGTCATGGATTTCACTCACCCAAACCACGTCTACGAGCATAGCATAGCAATATAAGCAATACGTCGAAGTAACTCCCAAGGGTTTGAATATAACAGGGCAATAGGTTCTACCTCATCAACTACTTCCCAACCCACATGTTAATCACATCCTAACCATGCAATGGTTGAGGATTGGAACTAATGCATAAAAACTTGGTGGTAAGGGGTATGATCAAAGTGTTACTTGCCTTGCTAACGATCCGCAAAACCTAGGGACTCGTAGTAGCACGCTTCACACTCCGGGTGTTCTATCGCAAACAAACAAAAGCATACATAAGCAATCAAGAAAATATGCACGGGCAAAACTCAAATAAGAAGAATTGACCACAAAGTTCAACTTAAGAACTCCGGTTTGCGAAAAGAATCAAATCAAACGGAGCAATCAAACTCAAACTGTGAAAGAAACAAGATCCGTTTGCTAATATGGACTATGGTCAAATTATACAGTAGCAAAAACTTGTTCAAGTTGGTTAAACAGAAAGAGGGTCTCGAGATGAAGATCTAGGCGCTTGAATTGCCTGATTCCGACAAACGAGCGAAAAGATAAACTAAAACAAAAATCGGATTAGAAATCACGATAAAAAATAATCGTGGAAAAATCCGAGAAATAGAAAACTGACAAATAGGCAAACAAACGAACGTTCGTTGTCTGTAACTATCGAGCGAAAAACGTTCATTAAGACGAACGTATGGACGAACGTCTGCTAAGTAGATGAACCGGGATGAAAAAATGGCGAACCGATCTAAAAAAACGAACTAGGGTTTTCTTTTTTAAAAAATCGAAGTGGTTTTCAAAAAAACGGCGGTGGTACCTCCGGCAAAGCTCCCGCGAGGCGGGGCTGCGGCGGTGGGGTGCGGCGGCGAGGCGACGGCGGCGCGGCGAGAGGCGGCGGCGGCGGCGCTGCAGCAGCGGCGGCGAGGCGCGGCAGAGGTGGTGGCACGGCTGCGGTGGCGGGGCTGCGGGCGGGGGGGGGGGGTGGTGGTGGGCTCGGGGGGTATTTAAGAGGGGGAGAGGGCGGCTTGGAGGAGGGGCCAAGGCGGCGGAGAGGCGAGTCCCGGCCGGACTCCTCGTCCGAGGCGGCGGCGGCTCGGTCTACTGGAAGGAGACGGCGGCGCGGGGGAGTGGGCCGGCGGCTAGGCTTCGGCCCAGTTAGCCACTGCGCATTTTAAAAAAAAATCCGCCAAAACTAAAAAAATCCCAGAAAATAAAATAAAATTCTAAAAATGCCAAAACAAATTTTCACCATCTAAATAAAATATTTAGAACGAGATGAACATTTTCTTGGCCCTAAAATGCAACTTTGAAAAATGTGCAATTTTTCTAATGCAAATAAAATTGCAATAAAATCCAAATAAAATCAAATATTTGATTTTAATATTTTTCCTCCAATATTTCATTTATTTTGGAGAAGTCATAGTATCTCCTCTCATATATTTTAATATGAAATATTTTAGGAGAGAAAAATAATTAAAACCAAAATCCTTGTTTCAGTATTAGATAAAACTCAAATACGAAAACTGGGAAATCCCCAACTCTCTCCAAGGTTCCTTGAGTTGCTTAGGATTTCGAGGATAGAGAAACGAAAATGCAATAAAATATGATATGCATGAATGATCTATGTATAACATTCCAAATTGAAAATTTGGGATGTTACAAACCTACCCCCCTTAAGATGAATCTCGCCCTCGAGATTCGGGTTGGCTAGAAAATAGGTGTGGGTGGTCTTTGCGAAGATCATCCTCTCGTTCCCAGGTGGCTTCATCCTCGGTATGGTGGTTCCACTGAACCTTGCAAAACTTGATAACCTTGTTGCGGGTGACTCGGTTGGCAAATTCGAGAATCCTGACTGGCTTCTCTTCATAGGTCAAATCATTGTCCAACTGAATCGTATCCAAGGGTACTGTATCTCTTAACGGTATATCGGCCATCTCAGCATGACACTTCTTCAACTGTGAAACGTGAAACACATCATGAACTCCTGACAGTCCTTCAGGTAACTCCAACTTGTAGGCAACTTCTCCCATCCATTCCAAAACATGATACGGTCCAACAAATCTCGGGGCTAACTTCCCCTTAACTCCAAAATGTTTCACTCCTCGCAGGGGTGACACTCGCAGATATGCACTGTCCCCAATTTCATAGGTTATTTCCTTGCGTTTCGAATCTGCATAACTCTTCTGTCTGGACTGAGCTACCTTCAGTCTATCTCGAATCAGCTTAACTTTCTCTTCAGACTCCTTGATCAAGTCTGGTCCAAACAACTGTCGGTCTCCAACTTCGTCCCACATCAATGGTGGTCTGCACCTTCGTCCATACAGGGCTTCGAACGGTGCCATCTTCAAACTGGCTTGGTAACTATTTTTGTATGAGAACTCTGCGTAAGGCAAATTTTCATCCCAACTGGATCCATAATCTAGCGCACAGGCTCTCAACATATC